>NC_041385.1:314286897-314316276 GCF_002162155.2 Triticum dicoccoides | reverse complement strand
TTGTGGTCTGGACCAGGCGTCGTTCAAGCAAAGACTTGCCTTACCGGGAAGCAAACGACAGAAAAGCTAAGTTGCCAAAGTTTGAGCAATCAATTTTTATATTTTTGAGTTATCTTCCTCGAACGACCCTGCTTTGTATGGAAAACCTGTGCGCGGAGGAACCGACTCGTGGCTAGTTGCGCCCTTACTTTGTTTCGAGTCCGCTCAACAGCTTAAGTGTGCTGCATCTAGTCGCGACAAGGTTTCTTGTCAGAAGCAGCACCGCCAGCAGGCTGCTGAAGTTCCGCACTCAGCGCTCGCGGCTCGGGTGCCTGCGCCGACAAGTTCCCTTGAAGCGTAGGGTAAAAACATACAAAGGAAGGAATCTAGTAAAGGAAATAACATAGCAATTGATAACAGAAATAAAGTTATATTACAAGATAACTTGTCGCAGCTCTAACAGAATGTTTTCGTAACATGATTAGCAGCGGCAAGGGAAAAGAAGAAATGGACGGCCTAGTCTACGCGTCCGCCCTCGACCCTCTTGATCTCGCTCACCTTGTCCACAATGGGTGCGACAAGGGCCTTGAGTGCATCCAGATCGGCGTCAGGCGCCAAGGACCTGAGGACGTTGGTGAAGCTGAGGCCTGGATTGCGGAAGGCTACCTTCATCAGCACCTTCTGGAGAACCCCGGCACAGATTTTGCGCGGCTCATCGGCCAGCTGCTTTGGGATCCTCTCCTAGAGCCGCTGGAGTGCCTTCGCCACGCCCTTGAAGAACAGGCTGAGCTTGGCGCTGGGTTGAAGACTCTCATCAGAAGGATACCCAAAATCCTCCATCCCCAGCTGCGCCAGCTCCTCGTTGATGACTGCGGCAATGTTCACCAGACCCTAGGTCCAGTGCTCCACTGTGTCTCTAAACGAGTTCTGGGTAACTGCAATGCTCTCCAGCAGCACCGCGTCAGCCTTGACCTTCTCCGACAAGGTCTTCTCCCGCTCCTTGGCGGCCTCCAGCGTCTGCGTCAGCGTGACCAGCTTCAGCTCTAGGTCTGCTTTGGAATCCTTGGCGGCGCTGAGCTCCTTGCCCCTCTCAGCGAGAAGACCTTGCAGCTCACCATGGGCGGCAGCATCCTTCTCACGCTCATGCTTGAGCGCGGCAAGCTCCTCGCCGCTCTTCCCAATGTTGGCCTCCAGCTGCGCCACCTTCTCCTCCAGCTCTTTCTTGGCGGCCTCTACAATTGCCGCAGCGTCCTTTGCCTCCTTGAACGCCCCGCCAAGTGCTTTCTCGCGCTCGGCGAGCTCTTCCTCGTAGCTGTCAAGGTTGGCCTTCCGTTGCACTAGTTCACCTTCCCGCGCGGACTGCTTCTCAGCGGCCAACCTTTGCTCCTCCTCAGCCTCGGCCTTCTCGAGAAGGAAGGCCGTGCGCTCCTCGTCGAGTCGCTCCCGCTCCTGCGCCAGGGACCGGAGAGCTTCTTGATTGTGGCCCCAGAGCTCCTCCGTGCGTTTCTCCATGTCAACTCCCACCTTCGCGACAAGCGCTTCCCGGGAAGCCAGTTTGGCTTGCCGGGCGCGGTAGAGTGACAATAGCTTCCGCAGCAGCTGCTCCTCCTCAGGCTCGCCGCTGCTGCTACTAGGCGCGTCAACCAACGACAGTCCAGCAGAGGGGAGCACCTCCCCGTCAAAAGTCTCCCCCTCGACCGGTGCCCTGGAGATCGACGCCCAGGGTAGCTTGATGAAGATATTGTCACCGACCTTCAAGTAGGCGCCGGGCTGGGTCTCCTCGGAGCCCGGCTCCGCAGAAGCGGCGGAGGTATCGGCGGTCGGCGCAGCGCCCGGCGCTCCTGCGGCCTCAGGGTCGTCAGTACGATCGCCCGACCCCTCGCCGGCTTCTGCAACGGAAGCCCCGGCGGCCTCCTCGCCGGCGACCTCGTCAGCACCGGCCCCTTCCTCGCCGGCGCCCTCTGTCTCCATTGGCTCAGCCGCAGATGGGTCTGAAGAACGAAGAAGGGAGGAAAATCAATCAAAAATCCAAGAGAGGAAAAACGGAAGAAGCAAAACCCAAGGGAAAGTTTCTGGGCAAGTGGATTACCTGCGCCAAGATCTGCAGTTGCGGCCTCGGTCGCCGCAGGATCAGCAGTGCCGTCCCTTGCCGGAGAGTTCTCCCTTGTCGGAGAGCGCTCCCTTGCCGGGGACTCCTCCCTTGGCGGCGCAGTCGAAGCAGGTGGCACTTCGGGACCAGCTTCCGGGCGCTCCTGATGAGACTGCTCTGCTCCTGCACAAGTCAACAAGCAAGATATCAACAAAGGAAAAAGCACTCAAGCGCGCCCGGCAGCAGAAGGCTAAACTATGAACTTACGCTGGGGGCTGCTTTGAGGAGTGATTGCCGGGTCCGTCAAGGTGGTCTCGGACACACCTCCTACTGACACGATGGGGTCATCTTCGATGACGATCACCGCGGCCTTGGCCCTCTTCGCCGCTCTCTGGGCCAGCATTCTGAAAAGAAAGGAGTCCAGATTGGAGCAAGTCAGATACAAGATATAAACAGCAAGATTGAAGAACTACAAGAGCATCAAAGAAACTCACTCTTCTTCCTCCTCGTCGGAGCTGAGCACGGAAAGACCAAAGTCCGGCCCTCCTCCGGTGCGGCGAGGTGGAGGAGTAGGATCCCTTGCTCGCTTGGCGGGGGCGGTGGCGGTGGCCCGGGAAGATCCCGCTCCAGTTGCCGCTGTTGCGTGAGGCGCTCCCGCGGCAACATTGCTTGCCGCGGTAGAGCGCGTCGCACGGCTCGGCGGCTGTTGACCCGGCTGCCGCCCCGCTGCGTCCCCGGCCCTGCGAAGGCGCCTCCTTGGCGGGGCCGGGGGCTTCGCCTGCGGCAAGTTTTCTGAAGGCTCGGGCTCCTCCTCGCCGGCCTCGCTCGGCTCGGCTTCGGAACCGGCAGGCTCCTCCTCGCCCATGAATTCCGCGCGCTCGGCAAGGTTTGCCGCCTCCGCAGCCTCCGCCTCCTCCACAGTGAACCCAAATGCGCCCGCGGCAGCTACGGCCGCAACCTCTTCCGCCCTAGTGGCGATGCGCTGCAGCTCCTCATCGGTGGTGTCATGGGTGAGGCTCTTCTACTCGTCAGCGTGCACCGGCACCTCCTCCAAGTTGTCGAAGAACGCTTGCACAACGTCATCCGTAGGCTCTTGCCAAGTTGGAACGATTCCATGTGAATCGCACAACGGCATCATGGCGCGGATCCGGTCAAGCGAAGAATTGTGGCACAGTGGAACAACGCCCCTCGGCAGCGTGAATGGATGCTGGGGGTCGCGTTTGAATAACTCCAAGAGCATTGCGTCCAGCTCCAAGACGGTGAAGTTGTAGTTGAGGCCCGGCCGCAGCCTCATGATGTCCGCCGAATTCTTGAATTCCCAAGCAGGCCTCCCCCTCTCCTGCAGGGGGGCAATGCGGCGGCCGAGGAAATCTGCCCCGACAGCACCTACGGTGAGCCCGGCAAGCCTGAGGCAAAGAATCCTAGTGATGGCGATCTTCAGCCTCTCGTCTTCCGGGGCCATGTTGCTCCAGTCATTGCCGCGCACTATTGGAGTTTGGCGCACGGCGGTGAAGGGCTGCGGATTCTCCTCGACAATCCAGCACCACTCCGCTCTCCACTCATCCCACTTGCTGCGGAGCTCACCCTCCAAGTACGCCTCCTTCTTGCCCACTCTCGAGATCCAAGCAATCCCTCCGGCAAGCGGCTCTCCTCTCTCTACCCGAGGTATGAAGTAGTGGCGGAAAAGGGCAACACTAGGGTGAACTCCGACAAAGTTTTCACACAAATGTGCGAAAACTGCCATGGTCAGGACAACGTTGGGGGTGAAGTCAAGGAGGCGGAAGCCATATGTGTTCATAATATCACAGAAGAACTCCGAGAAGGGCGGGCAGAGCCCGCAGTAGAAGAATAGCGCGAAGAACAGGTACCCGTTTGGAGCCAGCTCCGAAGCAGCGGCCGGGAGTACCCTCGTGCGCGGATGCGCCCACGTCTCCATCGCCCAGAAGAGGAAGAAGTACTCCCTCAGCTCCTTCGCGCCGAGCTGGGGGTGAAGATCGCCCACTCCTTCCGCAGCGCCGCGAGCCGCTGCGCCTCGGCCGACTTCACGCCCTTTCCCTTGTCGGCTTTTGGGGCCATGGCGGGGGTGATGAGGGAGGTCGACGGCGTGGTGATGCTGGCGGCAATGGGGGGCGGAGCGCTGCTCTCTCGGCTTCGAGAAGGAGGGGGAGCGGCGGAGGTTTGTGAAGAAGAAGTAGCAGCAACCAGCGAGGGGGAACGAACTGCCCCTGTTTCCTCTGCTTATAAAGAGGGACGGGGCGGACGTTTCGGCCTTCCGAATAAACAACCACCCACGATCTCTCCCACGATGCCGCATTCAACGCGTGCCGTTATAGGAGAGCGCGGTGGATACGGAGCGAGATTCGGCGTGGCCCAGCCCGCGTGTGCCCGTGCCCTGTCTTGGGCCTGGCCCAACAGCGCTCGGCACCGTGTCTGGCCCAGGCCCGGGGGCTCCTGTCGGTGTACTAGAATAGGGGTACCCTAGTACCCCGAACTTGTGCATGGGCAGTTGCAGCACCCTGCGGCAAGGCTTGCCGGACGAATGCCGGGATCCTCCATGATTCCCTTGGAGCCATTCAAGAACAAAGTATTTAAGCTCAGGAGACAAGGCCCCGGCAAGAGGAGCTTGCCGGGAAGGCCAACCAAGGCACTTCAGGGAACTTGCCACGACGCGCCACGCGCTCCGGCAAGGCAACAAGGCCCCGGCAAGAGGAGCTTGCCGGGAAGGCCAACCAAGGCACTTCGAAGCCCGGTGAGCAACAAGCTTCCGGACCCGACAAGATAACAACAGCGGCAAGGCGCTTGCCGCGGCAGGCGGTCACTCTATGCCCACGCTCCAGTGCATCCACCAACGTGTCGCTCTGGGGGCCTCTCCAGGCGCGCGTGGCGGGAGGCTGTGCAGCCAGCGGTGCGCAGTGACATGCGAAGCTGACAAGATCACCATCGTGGCGAACGGTGGCGCCCCTAATGGTCCTTTCTGCACTGTTCGGGCGACTCAGACGGGCATTTAATGCCCTTGTCCCCTGCCATCAGGGTTAGGTAGGGTGCACTGTACAAGTAACTGTATCAACTACCTCGCTTTTTACGTTTGTACCCTCCTCTGCGTTGCCACCTCTCGGTGACCCCTTTAGCGTATAAAAGGAGGCCCATGCACAACGTAGAGGGGGTTCGGACAGGGAAAAAGGCTCGACTCCCTCCGAAGCCAGAAAACCCTTAGCTCTCACGAACAAGAACACCAGTTAATAAGACAAGCAGCAGTAGGAGTGTTATCTCTCCGGAGAGCTCCGAAGCTGGGTAAACTGCTCGTGTGCTTCGCCTCGATCTACTCTTCGTGCGATCTCCGCCCCCCGCCGAACCGAAAGGGGCCCGGTCCGCCGGCCCCATAGGTGTCCGAGGATCAGTTTCCCCCGGCAAGCGGCTAATCACCCGCTAATACCGCCACTAACTAACCCCCTAGCTCACTTACGGACGGGCCCCACAGCACTTAATTAACATGGATTAATTTCTGACTAAGATTAGATTAACTCCAGTGGGCCATGGCTGTCAGGTTTGACCTGCCCAGTCAGCTTTGACCTGGCCCCACTGGTCAGCCTCTGTTCCTGCCATGTTACACTGACATGCGGGACCCACGCATCAGGTTTGACCCGGGGCAGCCCGTTGACCTGCTGACGTCAGCATGGTGTCATGCTGGCGCAGTAAACTATTTTCTGGTTTTAGTCTAGTTTAGAATAACCAGGAAATTCCAGAAAATAGTATAAACTTCTAAAATTCATATAAATCAACCGTAACTCCAACTGAAACAATTTATATATGAAAAATGATCAGAAAAATCCAATCTATCCATCTGTACCAATTTCATGCATGTTAGAACAACTTATGACTACTGTTTAGGACAATTCAATTAAATGGAATTTAAACCTTCACATATGGAGTTTGAATTTGAACCTAGGGTTCAAACCAACTTCATTTAAATTGTTGCTAGTTGCATTAGCTCAAACCACAGCATATTGCCATGTCATGATCATGCATCATATTGTTGCATTGCATTGATTGTGTTCTTCCTTGTTTGCCGGTAATTGTCCCCTCTCGATAGACGTGTACCAACGATGTGATCGATGACACCGATGAAGAACTATACTATCTTCAGAAGTGCCAGGCAAGCAAAACCCCCTTGTTCATTCCGATACAATCCCACACTCTCGCTCCTGCTCTCTTTTACTGCATT
Organism: Triticum dicoccoides; assembly: GCF_002162155.2. NCBI lineage: Eukaryota > Viridiplantae > Streptophyta > Magnoliopsida > Poales > Poaceae > Triticum > Triticum dicoccoides. Next base: position 314,309,986 of record NC_041385.1, on the reverse strand, counting down.
AGGACAACAATGATTCATCTGTTACTTGCTACGGTAGCTGAACCCCTTTATCCTCTGCATGACCTGTCATTGCCACAGTAAATAGATGAAACCCACTAGCATGAGTAGGAGTTGTTTGAGCCCTGATGTGCCTACTCATTCATGCTTGTTTGTCATGCCTGCTATTGCTTAGAGTTGTGGCAGGTCTGATTCATCGGGGATGAATTGGAGGTGTGTAAACATGTCCTACTGTGTGTGAACTAAGTGTGTGAACACGATTTGGTAAAGGTAGCGGTGAGAGGCCATGTAGGAGTACATGGTGGGTTGTCTCATTGCAGCCGTCCTCAGGAACTGAGTTCTGTGTTTGTGATCCATGATCAGTTACTACCACACATTGGGCTCCGGGCACTCCAAGCTCTCTCGACTTATTAACCAACTTGATCTCTGTCCAGGAGTTGCAACTAGTTTCTGGTGTTTGTAGGTAGTGTTAGTAGTCTACCAAGTGGCACCCAGTACAGGTGGGCTTGGGACAGACTAGGCACAGTGGCCCGGTGTACCAAGTAGCACCCGGATGGTGGGCTTGGGAACCCTGCACACATCGTTTGGGGCCGTGAGCGACACCCCGGTCGGATCTCCTTGCGGATGGAACCCGAATAGGCGATAAACCTGGACGAGAGACTTGTGTGGTTAGTCAGGTCGTGGCCGACACCCTCGCTGGGCTTCCGCTTGAAGGTTGCCGAGTACATGTCGTGTAAACGGCGGTAAGTGGTGAGAGCGTGTGTGAAGAAGTACACCCCTGCATGGTTAATATGATCTATTCGAATAGCCGTGTCCGCGGTAAAGGACTTCTGGGTTGCCTATACAGTTCATAGACAAGTGAAAGTGGATACTCTAAAATACGCAAGATAAGCGTGAGTGCTATGGATGGCGTTCTCGTAGGGAGACGGGAGCGGATCCATAGTGGTGTATTGATATGGTGAATATGTGGACTCGTGTGCGCCACCTCAAAAGAGTTACTTGCAGTCGTAGTTCAGGATAGCCACTGAGTCAAAGCTGGCTTGCTGCAGTTAAACCCCACCATCCCCTTGTTGATAATGATGCATATGTAGTTAGATCTGATGTAAGTCTTGCTGGGTACATTTGTACTCACGTTGCTTAATTCATGTTTTTGCAGAGAGACTTCAGTCTCGCTAGTAGTACCGCGTGGACTTCGACGTTTAGCTTGTTACCTCAGCTACGATCTTGTGCCCTCGGCAGGATCTGGTAGATAGTCAGGCTTCTCAACCTTTTTCATTTGTAGATGTCTGTATTCAGACATGTTAAGCTTCCGCTTGTGCTTGACTTGTGTGCTCTGAATTCTAGGTCATGAGACCCATGTTTGTAATATCTCGCTCCTCGGAGCCTATTGAATAAATACTTGAGTTGTAGAGTCATGTTGTGATGCCATGTTGTATTTGCACATATCGAGCATATTGTATGTATGTTATTGAAATGCTTGGTATGTGTGGGATCTGACTATCTAGTTGTTTATCCTTAGTAGCCTCTCTTACCGGGAAATGTCTCCTAGTGTTTCCACTGAGCCATGGTAGCTTGCTATTGCTCCGGAATGCTTAGGCTGGCCGGCATGTGTCCTTCTTCGTTCCTGTGTCTGTCCCTTCGGGGAAATGTCACGCGATGAATACCGGAGTCCTGTTAGCCCGCTACAGCCCGGTTCACCGGAGTCCTGCTAGCCCAGTGTTACAGCCTGGATTCACTCGCTGATGACCGACATGTTCGATGTTGGGTCATGGATGCCTGTTCCTGTAAGTTTGTGCCACTTTGGGTTTACGACTAGCCATGTCAGCCCGGGCTCCTTATCATATGGATGCTAGCGACACTATCATATATGTGTGCCAAAAGACGCAAACGGTCCCGGGCAAAGGTAAGGCGACACCCGTGGGGATACCGTGTGTGAGGCCGCAAAGTGATATGAGGTGTTACATGCTAGATCGATGTGGCATTGAGTCGGGGTCCTGACAGCTTTGGTATCAGAGCTTGACTGCCTGTAGGATTACCAAGCCAAACTGGTCGAAGTTGAGTCTAGAAATTCTTTAGTTAGATAAGGGAATTGATTGTGGGATGGAACGTAAGGCTCTTTTTACTCCTTATACCTTATGCCCTTCTGATCTGAGCCATCTTATCTTTCCTACGGGGTTAAAGAATTAGGATTTCTCTTCTTTCTATTAGGATCACGTGTTACCAATCCGTAGACTCATATTATTGTTGGATTTAAGCCTCGATTCAGTTCCTACTACTTCCGTATGATAATTTTTGATCTCGAAACCTTGATATTGTGCTTCTAAGTGGTTATGCCACCATATTGGCAGCATCTCTCAAATCTTTTCGAGCATTTACAGCCGTTATGCTGTCCGAGTCATCGCAGGTTTCTAAACAATCTGATGCACTTGCAAAATCCTTTCCCTTCCCGATGTTTTTTTGGGCCAGATTAAGCACACTAAACGCTGTGTTGAGGTACTTCATTGCCTCGGTATATATGTTGGAGATATTATTATGACCCTAGGTGTCTTAGGGGATCATTTAGTAATCTAGCCATGATTTGTGTCCTAGTGTGATGATTCTGGCCACCATTCTCAAAAGCATCCTGTGATGCAATCTAGTTAGTAGGTATTCTACTCCTGGGTTTTTGAACCCGAGATTCACCCCACTTACTTCATGTTTATAGTGTTGCTAGTTCCTTTAGGAAATTAGTAACCTTTGCATTAGTCCTCGAGGTCCGTGGTATTCCCTTCTTCCAAATACTATGAACCACTTATGGCAGTAGTTTGTTGGATCAAAAGATCATAACAGGAGTGCTCTCGATGGGTTATCTATTTTATATTGCGACCCTGCCAGTCCTACCTCTCTGCATGGATTACCCGGAAGAAACTTGTTGAACTTGGTTCGACATACTAACCTATGCATCCACAACTTAGAAAACCGTATGTTCCTTTGAGTTGTCCCTCTTTAGTTGTCCTCTGACCCTCGTCTATCAATCGATAGTCAAGAGTATGTGTGCATTCGTTCATCGATGTCTATTACTCTTGTGGTCCGTCAAGCCATTCTATTCCAGAATGACTAGGAGAAACAAACTCCAGTACCTCATCCATATCTAGGATTGGGTCAAAGTAGTCATACTCCGCAGATCAAAATACTAATCCAGTTTTTGTTCTGTTCCACCTTGGAGTATTACCATCTTTATATCAAGGATATCATGGGAATTGCACACCATCCTATGAACTCTTGATACAGTGATACTTTCTCCATCATTATTCATTTCTCGGTTCCTGTGTTGTTGCAACCGGAATGCCGACAAGTGAATTGTTATGTGTGAAATCAATACTCCTAGCAACCTTGTTGCTTGGTAGTTAAAGGACAATAATTTCATTCTTAGTGTGTTGGTTCTTGAATCATCATTCTAAGACTGAATGTGCTACCTAGTCCTTATTTTCGGTGCACCCTTCGATCAATGAGTTAGGATTATTCCAAATCCCTCGCTCTTTGATCATATCGTCTTGCCCTGAAAAGCAAGATTGTTCTCGAGCTTAGTAACATGTCGATGGTTTGTGATTTTCCGAATATCTTCTCGGAAGTATTACCAGGTTGTCACCTGACCGCCATGTTGAGACCGTGATCATGTTGGTTTTCCTCCAAACCACCCATTCTCCAAGAATATGTGTTGGATACCCCTGAGCTAGTTGTTTAAGCTGAACAACAACTTGGAGAGTTGGAAGATAAAAGCTTGTCCGACTTAGTTCATTTTCAGGGATATCTTGTATGTGTGTTGAAGAAAGTTGATATTTTCATTGACTGACCCTCGTGATCAGTTAATGGACCTATCATTTTATCCAACCTTTGATTTGAGTATGGGCTATCATCAAATCAGACTAGAACCAACGATATTCGTAATGTTGTCTCACTCGTGGTTGATCCCTCGAGCATACACCATTATATCTTTTGGGTCTGACCAATGCTATCACTTGTTCACATAATTATGGAACTCCATCCTCATGGAAACCTGGATGAATTGTTGTTGATCCCATTGACAACATCCTTATCTCCTCCATGATTCTGTTGGACATTAAGCTAGTGTTGGAAACTTTGTAAACAATGCCTTCAAGTTCCGTCCCTGAGGTATATGTTTGGATGAGTGCAGTGACTTCCTCTAATTCACGTGTATCTGATGTATGTTGACGCCGTGAATTCGAGAAAGTTTGTTTTTGCGTCCTTTGGAATCATCCCAAGTCAGTCACGCATGTGCGAAGTACTCTATGGTTTGATAGGTTGGCCGCCTCCATTCTATATGTGTTTCCTAGCACACCAAGCCACTAACTGATTTGTTCCAGGAAAAGGAATTCCTTCATAAGAGCTAATCATATGACTTATGCAAGGACTTCGTTATCCGCAATGATGGTTCCCCACCGGAACTCGGTAGTGTTTTATTATAAGACTACTACGTGGTCATGCTTGTCTGCGACATCATGTTCACATGTATTTAGCAGAAACGGCTCATGTTTTGGAGTTTGCTACCGTAGTTCATTCCCCGAGATTCTCGCAATGCCGTCTCGTCGATTTGTGTTGCAAACTTTCTTTTTTCTTCTAGACGCGATGAGTCTGGAATATCCTGACACCAGCCAGATCTGAATCTCAGGCAGATATGATGGTTGGAACGTGTCCCAAGAATTATAATATTGGTCTCTCTATAACCCGATAAGTGGATGTCGTGGCTAACACACCCAGCCAGAAAACCTATTATTGTAGTATCTTGTTTGAGGAAGTTGGCCACCTCCCCATAAGGATTTCGTATGATCTACTCCCTAGTTGTTCCTTATGGATTTTTGTGTTCCCGAAGTCCGATCTTTTACTTGATGTTCTAGATATCAAACCATATCTATGAATGGGATACACTAGCACATCAAGGAGAACATTAGAAGCGGAGTGCTAAATGTCTCGGTCGATTATCCAGATCTTGCGACCTTGGCATTACTAAGGTGAAATATGAGAAGGTGTTATCTTCCTTTGCATCTACATCTTACACCGGTATTCATCATGGTAGTATGATGTGCTGCCAGGATCCTTGCTTCGGAAATTGGTAAAACCATGATGAATATGGAAATGCTCAAGTTCTTGAGAGCATGCGCAAGCGCTAGGTGTTATCATCGACACTAACTGGGATTGCTCTCAGTTTCCTCGGTTATTCTATAAATTTTCAACAGTAGACTCACTCTCTACTGATTGAGCTCCCCCCCAGTTACTAGCATCATTCCCAGCATTTGCAATTTTTCTCCCAGCTTGCACCGTCATTGTGCCATCCTACCTTGGGTCCCATCCATCTCCGATGATAAGCAAAATCAACCCTTGTGTTGTCTTCAACAAGGTAATCCGCATCATCCATACTAGTCCAAGTATGCCATTCTACCGAACTCCTCCAGACGATCGCTTGAGATTGCCCATGCTGGTATAGAGAGTTTCAATGGTCTCTGAATCAAAGGTAATTCTTTTTGCCACCTAAGGGGATATATCTACGAGTCACCATCCCTAAGGTGTCTCGTTGTGGTATCATGGCAACTCAACTCCTCACTACGTTGACAACCGTTCACCACCCTCTTAAGAGTGGAATTGTTGCCTACCTAGTGAACCTTCGTCATCCGTCTCACTCCATCCCTTCAGATGTATGCTTCGTGTCTCAGCTCGAGAGATGTTGCTATGTCTCATTCCATGAGTTGATCCTAAGTTGTTCGACCTTTGATAAGGTCGATCCTTCTAGAGTCTTTCTTTCCCTCTCGTTGTCATGTTAGTTGGAGTTCTCAGAGCAAGACGGCGAGACAAAGATGGTGATTGAATCAACGTTCATTTGAAGTGCAACCTGGATCGTGAAGATTGCGTTAGTTGCGTTCCCCCTTCATCTTACCCTACACTTAAATCTCGGGACGAGATTCTTGTTTAGTGGGGGTGAGTCACATCCCTAGCTCTAGTCTGCTCTGGGTTAGCTAGTCTTGTGTTGCATCATGTTTAAATTTCTCTTAAACCTGAAATGGGGATGGCAGGAACCCCAGCACCACATAATGCAACTAGGATCAAAATGAAAATAGTTTCAATAAACCCAAAATGTCCCTAAGAAATGTTCATGATCTCTGGTTTAGGTGAAAACCTCTGCCAAAAATGATGAACATATTTTTAGGTCATTTCTGGATTTTTGAATTAACTCATATTGTATTCGAATTGGGGCATTTAAATCCTATAAATATTTTAAATGCCCTAATAATTCTGAAATTAGTTGAGGCCTGTTGGGAACAATTCCAACAGTGCACAAAAATATTTTCAGGAGTTTTAAAAATGGTTTAGTATTTTTACTAAATCAAAACAAAACAAAACAAAATAGAAAACTGAAATAGATTGAAAGAGAGAGAGAGAGAAGCCCACCTGGCCTCACCTGTGCTGGCCCAGCCCACCTGGCCTGGTGCCAGTCATCCCCAACCTCTGCCAGTAGGCAGAGGAGGGACAACGCACGGTGCATGCGCGGGCGCCACGCCACCAGGCTGCATGCCTGCGTTGCCTGCCACCGCGACGCCTCGCGCCTTCTCCTCGGTGCCGCCTCGATGCCCTGGAAGACCCCTCACTCCTCTCCCTCACTCTCTGCCATTCCCAGCGCCACTGCCTCGCCTCCCCGCTGTGTCCATCGGCTCCGCCACATCGCCCTGGAGCTCCAAGCCAATGGAGGCAAGCCCGGAAGCCCTGGAACGTCGCCAGCATCATCGTCTTCACCGTCGGGCACTGGAGATCGTCGCTGCCGATTCATCGTCCACAGGGCCTCCCCGAGCTCGCTGAACTACTCATCGACCTCCCCGTGAGCTCCTCCGCCTTTCCCCTCTCTTTCCCGAGTCATTTTCGCCTCGTAGCCGCCGCCGCCATTAAGGCCGAAGCTCACCTCCGCCCGAGCTCATCGCCAGCGCAGCTCCGGTGACCTTAGGGTCCCGTACGTGTATCCTTGAGTTCGTGAGCGCCCGTGGGTTCGTCAAGTGCAAGCCGTTGCTCGATTTGACGGTTGTGGCCCTGTTTCCGTCACCTTCCGAGCTCCGGTCACCGCGGTTGTCGCCGTCGCCGTCGTTTCCGACCTCCCCGCACCCAACCACCTGCACCACTGGATGCGGCACACATTCAGCTCTCTGTAGAGCCAAGCCGCATGCCCAGCCAACACCCGTAGCCCGATTCCGGCGCGCCTCCGCCGCGCTGGATGGTCGTCGCCGGCCATACTCCGGCGAAGCTGACGTGCCACGTCATTAGCGGCTAATCACCCGCTAATACCGCCACTAACTAACCCCCTAGCTCACTTACGGACGGGCCCCATAGCACTTAATTAACCTAGATTAATTTCTGACTAAGATTAGATTAACTCCAGTGGGCCATGGCTGTCAGGTTTGACCTGCCCAGTCATCTTTGACCTGGCCCCATTGGTCAGCCTCTGTTCCTGCCATGTTACACTGACATGCGGGACCCACGCATCAGGTTTGACCCGGGGCAGCCCGTTGACCTGCTGACGTCAGCATGGTGTCATACTGGCGCAGTAAACTATTTTCTGGTTTTAGTCTAATTTAAAATAACTAGGAAATTCCAGAAAATAGTATAAACTTCTAAAAATCATATAAATCAACCGTAACTCCAACTGAAACAAATTATATATGAAAAATGATCAGAAAAATCCAATCTATCCATCTGTACCAATTTCATGCATGTTAGAACAACTTATGACTACTGTTTAGGACAATTCAATTAAATGGCATTTAAACCTTCACATATGGAGTTTGAATTTGAACCTAGGGTTCAAACCAACTTCATTTGAATTGTTGATAGTTCCATTAGCTCAAACCACAGCATATTGCCATGTCATGATCATGCATCATATTGTTGCATTGCATTGATTGTGTTCTTCCTTGTTTGCCGGTAATTGTTCCCTCTCGATAGACGTGTACCGACGATGTGATCGATGAAACCGATGAAGAACTATACTATCTTCAGAAGTGCCAGGCAAGCAAAACCCCCTTGTTCATTCCGATACAATCCCACTCTCTCGCTCCTGCTCTCTTTTACTGCATTAGGACAACAATGATTCATCTGTTACTTGCTACGGTAGCTGAACCCCTTTATCCTCTGCATGACCTGTCATTGCCACAGTAAATAGATGAAACCCACTAGCATGAGTAGGAGTTGTTTGAGCCCTGATGTGCCTACTCATTCATGCTTGTTTGTCATGCCTGCTATTGCTTAGAGTTGTGGCAGGTCTGATTCATCGGGGATGAATTGGAGGTGTGTAAACATGTCCTACTGTGTGTGAACTAAGTGTGTGAACACGATTTGGTAAAGGTAGCGGTGAGAGGCCATGTAGGAGTACATGGTGGGTTGTCTCATTGCAGTCGTCCTCAGGAACTGAGTTCTGTGTTTGTGACCCATGATCAGTTACTACCACACATTGGGATCCGGGCACTCCAAGCTCTCTCGACTTATTAACTAACTTGATCTCTGTCCAGGAGTTGCAACTAGTTTCTGGTGTTTGTAGGTAGTGTTAGTAGTCTACCAAGTGGCACCCAGTACAGGTGGGCTTGGGACAGACTAGGCACAGTGCCCCGGTGTACCAAGTAGCACCCGGATGGTGGGCTTGGGAACCCTGCACACATCGTTTGGGGCCGTGAGCGACACCCCGGCCGGATCTCCTTGCGAATGGAACCCGAATAGGCGATAAACCTGGACGAGAGACTTGTGTGGTTAGTCAGGTCGTGGCCGACACCCTCGCTGGGCTTCCGCTTGAAGGTTGCCGAGTACATGTCGTGTAAACGGCGATAAGTGGTGAGAGCGTGTGTGAAGAAGTACACCCCTGCATGGTTAATATGATCTATTCGAATAGCCGTGTCCACGGTAAAGGACTTCTGGGTTGCCTGTACAGTTCATAGACAAGTGAAAGTGGATACTCTAAAATACGCAAGATAAGTGTGAGTGCTATGGATGGCGTTCTCGTAGGGAGACGGGAGCAGATCCATAGTGGTGTATTGATATGGTGAATATGTGGACTCGTGTGCGCCACCTCAAAAGAGTTACTTGCAGTCGTAGTTCAGGATAGCCACTGAGTCAAAGCTGGCTTGCTGCAGTTAAACCCCACCATCCCCTTGTTGATAATGATGCATATGTAGTTAGATCTGATGTAAGTCTTGCTGGGTACATTTGTACTCACGTTGCTTAATTTATGTTTTTGCAGAGAGACTTCAGTCTCGCTAGTAGTACCGCGTGGACTTCGATGTTTAGCTTGTTACCTCAGCTACGATCTTGTGCCCTCGGCAGGATCTGGTAGATAGTCAGGCTTCTCAGCCTTTTTCATTTGTAGATGTCTGTATTCAGACATGTTAAGCTTCCGCTTGTGCTTGACTTGTGTGCTCTGAATGCTGGGTCATGAGACCCATGTTTGTAATATCTCGCTCCTCGGAGTCTATTGAATAAATACTTGAGTTGTAGAGTCATGTTGTGATGCCATGTTGTATTTGCACATATCGAGCATATTGTGTGTATGTTATTGAAATGCTTGGTATGTGTGGGATCTGACTATCTAGTTGTTTATCCTTAGTAGCCTCTCTTACCGGGAAATGTCTCCTAATGTTTCCACTGAGCCATGGTAGCTTGCTACTGCTCTGGAACGCTTAGGCTGGCCGGCATGTGTCCTTCTTCGTTCCTGTGTCTGTACCTTCGTGGAAATGTCACGCGATGAATACCGAAGTCCTGTTAGCCCACTACAGCCCAGTTCACCGGAGTCCTGCTAGCCCAGTGCTACAGCCTGGATTCACTCGTTCATGACCGACACGTTCGATGTTGGGTCATGGATGCCTGTCCCTATAAGTTTGTGCCACTTTGGGTTTACGACTAGCCATGTCAGCCCGGGCTCCTTATCATATGGATGCTAGCGACACTATCATATACGTGTGCCAAAAGACGCAAACGGTCCCGGGCAAAGGTAAGGCGACACCCGTGGGGATACCGTGCGTGAGGCCGCAAAGTGATATGAGGTGTTACATGCTAGATTGATGTGGCATTGAGTCGGGGTCCTGACACCTAGTTGGAACATGAGCTGCTCGAGCATACAAAACAGAATTTCATTTTAAGGTTTGGAGTTTGGCACATACAAATTTACTTGGAACGTCAGGTAGATACCGCATATAGGAAGGTATGGTGGACTCATATGGAACAACTTTGGCGTTTAAGGAGTTTGGATGCACAAGCAGTATTCCTGCTTAGTACGGGTGAAGGCTAGCAAAAGACTGGGAAGCGACCAACTAAGAGAGCGACAACAGTCATGAACATGCATTAAAATTAATTCACACCGAGTACAAGCATGAGTAGGATATAATCTACCATGAACATAAATATCATGAAGGCTATGTTGATTTTTTTCAACTACATGCGTGAACATGTGCCAAGTCGAGTAACTCAATTCATTCAAAGGAGGATACCATCCCATCATACCACATCACAATCATTTTAGTAGCAAGTTGGCACGCAATGTAAACAATTATAACTCATAGCTAATCAAGCATGGCACAAGGAACTATAATCTCTAAATGTCATTGCAAATATGTTTACTTCATAATAATCTGAATCAGGAATGATGAACTCATCATATTTACAAAAACAGGAGAGGTCGAGTTCATACCAGCTTTTCTCAGCTCAATCAGTCCATCATATATCGTCATTATTGCCTTTCACTTGCACGACCGAACGATGTGTATAATAATAATAGTGCACGTGCATTGGACTAAGCTGGAATCTGCAAGCATTCAACTCAAGAGATAAGACAAGGTAATATGGGCTCTTAGTTAAATATACAATTATGCATAAGAGAGCCACTAAACATTTTCAATATGGTCTTCTACTCTCGACCCCCAAAGGAAAGAAAAGAAAATAAAACTATTTACACGGGAAAGCTCCCAACAAGCAAGAAGAAGAACCAGAAATCTTTTTGGGTTTTCATTTTAATTCTACCACAAGCATGGAAATTAAACTAACTAATTTTTTTAGTTTTTCTTAAAGTTTATCAAGCACACGAGAAGAAGGCTAGAAAAAGGAAATTAAACTAGCATGGATAATACAATGAAAGAGTATGAGCACCGACAGCTAGAATAGTGTGTGAACATGAATGTAAAGTCGGTGAGAAATACGTACTCCCCCAAGCTTAGGCTTTTGGCCTAAGTTGGTTTACTACCAAGGACCGCGGCTACTCTCCCTGGTGTACTGAGGGGTGTAATCAGGATACCACTGGCTGGCCATCTCCTCCGGATCCCACTTTTAAGATGATGCATGATAAGGGTCCAGTGAAGGTTCCGGCTCAAGCTCAGGCTCTGGAGTGGATGCTTGGCCTCGGTGAGTGTACACCGCCTCCGGCGTGACAAGATAATTAACTGTAGTCAAATCAAACAACAGAGGTGCATGCAGAATAATAGTCTCATTGTGTTTTTTATTAAATCTCAGGTTATACTAATGCGCTACCATTCTCCTGTAATCTAAAATGTAAGGCGGCAATATTGTCTCCTCTTTTTCATGGTGCCTAATCGGTATCTCAAAATGTTTAGCAAGACGCGCATCATAGACACCTCCAAAGATGGGGCCCTTTGTACGGTTCAGGCTTAGACGTTTAGCAATAACGACACCCATACTAAAACTATTATCACTAAACAAGGCATGGAGAAGAATAATAATATCAGGAACATTGAAGTTTCCACTATTTCCATGACCAATTAAGCATCGACTAGCAAATATGGCAAAGTAGCGTAAAACAGCAAAGTGTATGCTAGAGATTCTCGCATCGGAACCCTTCTTTGGATCCCCTACAGTGATAGTGTTAACAAAGCCATCCACATCTTTACGATGTGGTTCATCTAATTTACCCTCAAAGGGTATTCTACATACCGTGCAAAAATTCCGTAAAGACATTTCCTTGAATTCATCATATAAATGGAACGATACTGAAGGATGTGATTTCTTAGGATAGTAATAAAAGTTTTGCATGAAAGTATTGGTGAGTAAGAGATATTGATCGATCCGGTTGTGGAGGAAGTCGGTGAGGCCTGCATTTTCAATCAAAGAATAAAAGTCTTCATAAATCCCGGCTTCTCTCAAAAAATTATCGCATGGCAATTCACATGGCCGTACTTCCGCTATGCGAGGAAGATTATACTTGGCCTTTTCCTTCTCTTTAGCTTGTTTTTCCTAGGAGCCTTGGCTAGAAGAGCCCCTCAAAATCTCCTTAACATTTTCTGAAAATTTCTGAAATTTTAGTAACTTCAAAATAAAAGTGAATAAAACTAAACAAGATTGGTAGCAACTACTCCTACAAGTGCCTAGAGCCTATATCATGCATTAGAATTGCTTGGGACCTCATAAATTTAACATGCAAACTCAAGAACAGGGCACCTATGCACCAAAAATTTGCAATGAATAAAGCACTAGAACAAAAACTAATTGGACCAATGGAGGAGTCACATACCAAGCAACAATCTCCCAAAGCAGTTTTGTGAATGGAGCTTTGAGCAAGGATATCGAAAATCGCAGCAAAATGAGCTAGAACTCGTGCTTGAGCTGGATGAGGATTTTTTTGGGAAGAAGATGGAGTGTGTGGGTGCAGGAATAAGTGGAGGGGGCCACCATGGGCTCACGAGATAGGGGGTGCGCCCAGGGGGTGTGGGCACGCCCTCCACCCTCGTGGCCTGGCGCTTACACCTCCTGCAGTGTTTTCAGTGCCTAAAATCCTCAAATATTCCATAAAAATCGTACTAAATTTGCAGGGCATTTGGAGCACTTTTATTTTCGGGATATTTTTTATTGCACGAATAATTCAGAAAACAGACATATAATACTGTTTTTGCTTTATTTATTCTAAATAACAGAAAGTAAAAAGAGGGTACAGAAGGTTGTGCCTTCTAGTTTCATCCATCTCATGATCATCTAAATGAGTCCACTAACAAGTTTGATCAAGTCTTGTTAACAAGCTCCTTCCGAATAACATGGAACCGGAGAAATTTCGAATAACACTAGGTTAGCTCAACGGGGATATTAACATCCCCAACAATAAGAATATCATAGTTTTTCTTGACAGTAGGAAGAGGAAATTCAAAACCTCCATTAATGATAGTTGGACTTTTTCCAATACAATTGATGCTATGAACTTGAGGTTGTTTCCTCGGAAAGTGTACCATATGCTCATTACCATTAACATGGAAAGTGACATTTCCTTTGTTGCAATCAATAACAGCCCCTGGAGTATTCAAAAAGGGTCTACCAAGGATAATCGACATACTATCGTCCTCGGGAATATCAAGAATAACAAAGTTCCTTAAGATAGTGACATTTGCAACCATAATAGGCACATCCTCACAAATACCGACAGGTATAGCAGTTGATTTATCAGCCATTTGCAAAGATATTTTAGTAGGTGTCAACTTATTCAATTCAAGTCTACGATATAAAGAGAGAGGCATAACACTAACACCAGCTCCAAGATCACATAAAGCAATTTTAACATAGTTTCTTTTAATGGAGCATGGTATAGTTGGTACCCCAGGGTCTCCAAGTTTCTTTGGTATTCCACCCTTAAAAGTGTAATTAGCAAGCATGGTGGAAATCTCAGCTTCCGATATCTTTCTTTTATTTGCAATGATATCCTTCATATACTTAGCATAAGGATTCACTTTAAGCATATCAGTTAAGCGGATACGTAAGAAGATAGGTCTAATCATTTCAGCAAAGCTCTCAAAATCCTCATCATCCTTTGTCTTGGATGGTTTGGGAGGAAAGGGCATGGGTTTCTGAACCCATGGTTCTCTTTCCCTACCGTGCTTCCTAGCAACAAAGTCTCTCTTATCATAATGTTGATTCTTTGATCGTGGGTTATCAAGATCAACAGCGGGTTCAATCTCTACATCATTATTTTTTCTAGGTTGAGCATCAACATGAACATTATCATTAACATTATCACTAGGTTCATGTTCATCACCTGATTGTGTTTCAGCATCAGAAATAGAAATATCATTGGGATTCTTAGGTGTGTCTACAACAGGTTCACTAGAAGCATGCAAAGTCCTATCGTTTTTCTTTTTCTTTCTAGAAGAACTAGGCGCCTCTAAATTATTTCTTTGAGAATCCTGCTCAATTCTCTTAGGGTGGCCTTCAGGATACAAAGGTTCCTGAGTCATTCTACCAGTTCTAGTAGCCACTCTAACAGCAAAGTCATGTTTATTATTTAATTTGTAACATCCCAGATTTTCAATTTGGAATGTTATACATTAGATCATCATTGCATATCATATTTTATTGCATTTTGGCTTGATCCAGAAATTCTACGCAACTCAAGGACCCACAGAGAGAGTTGGGGATTTTTTTATTTTCATATTTGAGTTTTCTCAAATTTTGAAAATAGGATCATTTGATATTATTTATTTTATCTTCAATTATTTCTATTATAAAAATATGAGAGAGGGAATAAAATGACTTTCCCAAAAATAAAGAAATATTGAGGATTTAATAATAAAATCAAATTAGATTTTATTTCGGTGTTTTTGGCTATTTTATTTGAATTTAGGAAAAATTGCACGTTTTTCAAAACTACATTTTAGGGCCAAGAAAATGTTCATCTCGTTCTAAATATTTTATTTAGATGGTGAATTTGTTTTGGTATTTTTAGATTTATATTTATTATTTTCTAGGTTTTATTTTCTGTTCGGCAGAATTGTTTTAAAAAAAACTCTCGCGCCCGACGGGGCGGAAGCCCAGCCGAGCCAGGCCGGCCCACCCCACGCCACTGCCTCCCCCCGCCGTCTCCCGCGCGGAGACCATGACCGCCGCCGCCGTCGCCGTGACCGAGTCGGCCACGACTCCCCGCCCCTTCCTGCAAGCCACCGCCCCACCCCCTTAAAAGTCGACCCGGGCCTCCCCTGGAGCCCCAAGCCGGAGCCGCCCCCGCCGCCTTGCGCGGCTGCTGCCGCGCCGCCGTCGAGCCGCCTCCTGCCGCCGCCCAGAGGCCCATCATCCACCGGACCCCGCCAGAGCCACTGGACCTCACCGGAGCCCGACGAGGTAGACGCCCGCCGCCACCCCAGTTTTCTAAGAAAACCGATTGGGTTTCTTTTGAAAACTCTAGGTTTATTTTTTTAGATCGGTTTATTTTTTTAATTTTCTTTCGGTTTATTTATTTAGCGAGCGTTCGCTCGTTCATTCGTTTTAACGGACGAGTTCGCCATTTAGTTTCAGTTAACGAGCGTCCGTTCGTTAAACTGTTCGTCAGTTTTTCTTTTTCTCTGATTTTCCACGATTATTTGAGATCGCGATTTCTGATCCGAATTTTGAACTAGTATAACTTTTTGCTCGTTTATCAGAATCAGGCGATTCAAGCGCCTAGAGTTTCGTCTCGAAACCCTCTTTCCGCTTAACCAACTCCAACAAGTTTTTGTTTTGGTAAAATTTGACTTAGGTCCAGATTAGTAAATGAAGCTTGTTTCTTTCGCTGTTTGACTTTCGTTGCTTCGTTTGATTTGATTCTTTTTGCAAACTGGAGTTCATAAGTTGAACTTTCTAGCTAGATCTCTCATTTGAGTTTTACATGTGCATTAGATAAGTACTTATTGTATTCTTGTTTGATTGCGATAGAGTACCCTGAGTGCGCTGCTTGCTACTTCGAATCGCTAGGTTTCCCGGATCATCAGCAAGGCAAGTAACACTTTGATCATACCTCTTTGCTACCCAGTTTTATTGCATCAGATCAATCCTCAAACAATTGCATGGTTAGGATCTAATTAATATGTGGGTTGGGAAGTAGATGAGGTAGTACCTATTACCTGTTTTATTTGCAAACCCTTGGGAGTTACTTCTACGTTTGCTTATTATGCCATGCTATGGTAGTAGACGTGGATTGGGTGAGTGTATCCATTACAGATGTGAGATTGTTATTTAATGGTTTATTTAAGGTGGCAACTTTAACACACATCTGGATGGATTGAGGCACCTGGGTATTCCAGCGATTACCTGTTTTCTTTATGGACCGCCACCTAGGCTCAAAGGGATCATGAGATTATTCATGCTAGAAACTTCCGTGTGCAGCCGCAAGCTACTATGGGCTCTAGCATAGTTGATTAAGTCGTGCGAACTCTTACAGTGGTAGACTAGCAGATGTAGGGGAAAGTAGGTGTAACTGTCTACCCGATCGTAAGGTGCTAGCGCTTCTGAAAAACTATGTCTCGGTCATCCGTTTCTCAAACACCATGTAGTACGAGTAATCTAACGGAGGAGATCGAGTCTTGTGGGGAAAAGTGCACAAACCTCTGCAGAGTGTATAAACTAATCATGGTTAGTCGTGTCCCCGGTTATGGACGTTTCGAGTATCTAGTACTTGGATTATCATGTGAATCTCATCATGTTACTTTACTTCAATTTGTTGAGTTTAATGATGATGCCTAATTGGGATTGAGAGGATGTCTATCTTCTCAATGTTTAACAACCACCATGATAGTTAAATAAAAATTTATTCTTTTGAAGTAGGGAAAAATTGGTTTTATGCAAAACTGTAACCATAGAGCTTTCCACCAGCCATATATGCATGTAGTATAGCATATTTCTGTACATTACTCTCTATTTGTTACATTGCCAACATATTCCATGTGCTGACCCATTTTCGGGCTGCAACGTTCATGTTGCAGACTTTTCAGACAATGAGTAAGGTGCCTTAGGTTGTGGTTCTATACTCAGTGATGTCGTTGGAGTTGATGGACTCACTTGTCTTCCAAGCCTTCCGCTGTAATCATTATTAGATGGCCTTAGGCCATATTTATTGTAATAGTTATCTTTTGAGTCATTCGAAGTAATAAGTGTGTGATTGCTACTCTATTATAAATCCTTCAAGTACTGTGCATGTCAGCATTACTGATCCAGGGATGACACTAAAGTACAGAGATCAGATTGTTTGAGGTCAGGTCGCTAGAAGATGGTATCAGAGCACACGCTGACTGTAGGACACGACCACTAAGCTAAAAGCCCTAGATCACTACTCACTCTTCTCATTTCTGTCTCCTCATCTTTTCTACTCTTTTAGGATGGCGGATGCAAGGAACAAGTTCACGCAACCGGATGAAGATACACCCTTTGGACGCCACTTGAAGGAAGTCACTAGATACCTGAACATCGGAGTACCAAGCTTCACCGGGACCTACAACGCCACTTTACCTGAAGAGGAGCGTTGGATGATTCAAGTTCAAGTTCCAGGAAGGACGTTCATGCCCGTCACTGAGCCCATAGAGTTTTCCTTCGATGCACAAACCTGGAGTCTAGGAAAGAGCATGGCGGCCCACATCATAATGGGACGCATTGGAGAAGTTTACCACAAGGAACTCAAGGATACTATTTACCAGATTTGTGGGTGCCGAGATGATCAATGGGAGATGATTAGCACTAGGAAGGATAGATCAATTGCAGCTTTCATCCAGGAGTTAAACCAGCACATTTGACGCTAGGAGAACCAGATGTGCCCAGGCATGATGGTTCTGAAGAAGGCTATGACCAAGATCATGGAACTGGAGGAAGAACTCAAGTATACACGCGATGGATATGAGGAGGAAATAGGAACACTCGTGGAGAAGAACGATGATCTGAAGAAGAAGCTAAAGGTATTCATGGGATTCCCCGCGACTGGAGGAGAAGATGATTGCACCTGTCCAGAGAACTACATCATCATCAACGACACCGACTCGGACCCAGACGATAGCGATGATTACTATGTTGATGAAGCTGGAGCAGAGATAATGGAGTCTTCAACGGAGCAGTTTTTCTAGTCGACCACCATAACAGTAGTAGTATTCCCACATGAATCTAGTATAGTCCGAGCACTTTTGTAACGATAGTTAGACCATTGTATGCCCTTGTTTGATTGAATGAAGTGATATTGTTTGCATTCGTCTCATGTGCATATGGGTAGTGTTTTCTCTCTAGACCTCATTCTATTCTATATTCTCATTCTATTCTATGCCTCCAAGACGTGACAATGGATTTGATCCAACAGCAGAATGCGTTGATGCAGTTACTAGTCCAGAATCAGAATCAGGGTAAGAACAACAATAACAACAACCCACCACCTCGACCACCTATTGATCACTTAACCCGTTTCCTAGACTGAATCCGCCGGTGTTCTCCAGCAGCACCGAGCCGATAGTTGCAGATGATTGGCTCCGTAAGACCGGAAGGGAGTTGACCACTGCAGGATGCACAGATGTAGAAAAGGTGCATTTTGACGCACACCAGCTTGATGGACCCGCAGCATCATGGTGGGAGAATTTCACAGCCACTTATCCTATCGACACTGTCACATGGGATCAGTTTCAGCAGGCTTTCCGTACTGCCCATGTTTCAGCAGGAGCTATGGCCATGAAGAAGCATGAGTTTCGCAACTTGCGCCAAGGAGGACGTATTGTTGGCCAGTATGTGGATGACTTTAGTAAGTTAGCCCGTTATGCCCCAAATGACATTGCTATGGGTGCAGCTAAGCAGGAGAAGTTTCTGGAAGGACTGAATGATGAGATGAGCATGCAGTTAATGGTAGCAACTTTGAACAACTACCAGGAGTTGGTAGATCGTGCTCTCATGATTGAAGGGAAGCAGCAGTAGATTGACAACCACAAGAGGAAGTATGGAAAAGGGAAGTACAATGCTGGAGCTCAGCAGAAGCCACGTTTTACCCCGAAATCGGGAGGACATTTTCAGCATACCCACGGAGGAGGGAGCTCGCATAACCATAGTGGCCCCAAGAATGGTAACGGGAATGGAGGAAGCAATGGCCAGAACCGTACCAACCCATCAACCCCAGCCAAGAGAGACCTGAGCCAAGTCACTTGCTATAAGTGTCAGAAGACTGGACATTATGCCAATGAATGTCCTGAAGCCCGGAATGGAAATGGCAATGGAAGCTCTGGGAAGAAGCCGAACCCTTTCAACAGGGGACAGGTGAACCACATTAACGTGGAGGAGGTTGAAGCCCAGCCAGATGCAGTAATAGGTAAGTTTTTGGTTAAGTCCTTTACTGCACTCGTTCTTTTTGATACTGGTGCATCGCATTCATAAATATCAAGGGGATTTGAGGATAAGTATAAACTACCAACCAAGGTTCTTACAACACCTATGTTAGTAAGCTCACCAGGAGCGGAGTATATGGCCAGTCGAGGATGTTTTCATGTGCCATTGAGTATAGGTAGGCATGTTTTCCCCTCAGACTTAATCATTCTGGAATCGCAAGGTTTGGATGTAATTCTGGGTATGGATTGGCTATCGATGTATGGAGGAAACATCGATTGCACCAGTAATTTAATTTTGCTTGCCACCCCAGAAGGAAGAAGGATTAAGTATGTATCACGACATGAGCCGAAGAGGACACAAGTAAATTCCTAATCAGGAGTTGTGCAGGAGGAAGTACCAGTGGTGAAGGATTTCCCTGATGTATTTCCAGAGGAGTTGCCAGGCATGCCACCGGATAGAGACATTGAGTTTTTGATTGAGCTTTTGCCAGGCACAGGGCCGATATCTAAGAGACCGTATATGATGACAGAACAAGATTTGGAGGAAATTAAGAAGCACATTAAGGAGTTACTGGATAAAGGCTATATTCGCCCAAGTTCTTCACCTTGGGGATCTCTAGTGCTTCTAGTGGAGAAGAAGGATGGATCATTGAGGATGGTTGTTGATTATAAAGGATTGAATGAAGTGACAATAAAGAACAAGTACCCGTTGCCGATGATCAATGATCTGTTTGACCAATTGCAAGGAGCTAAGGTATTTTCCAAGATCGATCTGCGATCAGGATACCATCAGGTGAAGATTAGAGAGTAGGATATACCTAAGACGACTTTTACCACCAGGTACGGGCTGTATGAGTATACCATTATGTCATTTGGTCTGACTAATGCACCTACCTATTTCATGAACATGATGAACCAAGTGTTTATGGAGTTTCTGGATAAGTTTGTCGTGGTGTTCATTGATGATATTTTGGTATATTCAAAGAATGAAGAAGAGCATAAGGAGCATTTGCGTTTGGTACTGGAGAAGCTCAGAGAACATCAGTTATATGCCAAGTTCAGCAAATGTGAGTTTTGGTTCAAGTAAGTTGGATTCCTCGGGCATGTTATATCCGGAGAGGGAATAGCAGTAGATCCCACCAAAGTTGTCACTGTGACAAATTGGGTAGCACCAACGATAGTTGGAGAGATCCGGAGTTTTCTTGGACTCGCAGGATACTACCAGAGGTTGATTGAGAATTTCTCGAAGATTGCGAAGCCCATGACGGAGTTATTGAAGAAGGAGACCAAGTTCAAATGGACTGGGGAATGTGAGGCCAGTTTCCAGGAGTTGAAGAAACGTTTGGTTACATCACCAGTGTTGATTCTGCTAGATCAGCGCAAGGATTACGAGGTGTATTGCGACGCTTCACGTCGAGGACTTGGACCAGTGGTTATGCAGGAGGAAGAGTTGTTTCGTATGCCTCACGACAGCTTAAGCCCCATGAGTTGAATTATGCTAGACATGACTTGGAGTTAGCAGCCGTAGTGCATGCATTGAAGACATGGAGACATTTTCTCATCGGAAACCATTGTGAGGTGTACACGGATCACAAGAGTTTGAAGTACATCTTTACGCAGAAGGAGTTGAATCTTAGGCAAAGGAGATGGTTGGAGCTCATCAAGGATTATGATATGAGATTGCATTATCACCCCGGAAAGGCTAACATAGTAGCTGACGCGTTGAGCCGCAAGAGCCATGTCAACACACTCTTGACCGGAGAGTTACCAAGGGAGTTAGCTGAGGATCTTCGTGAGCTATGTTGGGAGATAGTTCCGAGAGGCTATGTAGCAGCATTGGAAATTCAATCTACCTTGATGGATAAGATCAGAGAAGCTCAGAAGACTGACAAGGAGATTGCCTCTATAAAGGGGAAAATGAGCAAAGGAAAAGCTAAGGTATTTCGTGAGGATGAGCACGATACCCTATGGTTTGCGGACCGCCTTTATGTGCCTAATGATCCGGAGATCAGGAAGTTGATTCTGCAGGAGGCCCATGATTCACCGTACTCGATTCACCCAGGAAATACCAAGATGTATTTGGATTTGAAAGACACATTCTGGTGGACTGGAATGAAGAAGGATATTGCGGAGTACGTAGCAGTTTGTGATGTATGTTAGAGAGTGAAGGCACAACATCAGAAGCAAGCAGGATTGTTACAGCCATTGACGATACCTGAACGGAAGTGGGATAAGCTAGGCATGGATTTTATCATTGGATTCCCTAGGACTCGTTCAGGCTATGACTCGATTTGGGTTGTAGTTGATCGTTTGATGAAGGTAGCTCATTTCATCCCCGTGAAGATCACTTACACCAGTGCTAAGTTGTCTAAGATATACATGACCAGGATCGTATGTCTGCATGGAGTTCCGAGGAGCATTGTATCAGATAGAGGAACCCAGTTTACCTCAAAGTCCTAGAATCAATTGCACGAAACTCTGGGTACGAGGCTAGAGTTTAGTATAGCCTTTCATCCGCAGATAGATGGACCGACCGAGAGAGTCAATCAGATTTTGGAGGATATGCTGAGAGCTTGTGTGCTAGATTATGGATCTAGTTGGGACGACAATTTCCCATATGCAGAGTTCTCTTACAACAATGGTTATCAATCCAGTTTAAAGATGGCCCCTTTCAAAGCCTTGTACAGAAAGAGGTGCAGGACCCCTTTGTCGTGGGATGAAGTTGGAGATCGCCAGTTGTTTGGACCAGATTTGATTAAGGAGTCTGAACAGAAGGTGAAGTTGATTCGCGATAGGCTCACGGTAGCCCAGTCTAGGCAGAAGAGCTACACAGATTCTAAACGCAAGGAGACAGTCTACGAAGTCGGAGACAGAGTTTATCTTCGTGTATCCCCGCTTCGAGGAGTTAAGCATTTTGGAGTTAAGGGAAAGTTAGCGCCACGTTTTGTGGGACCATACAAAGATTTGGAGCGTATGGGAGAAGTTGCTTACAAGTTGGAATTGCCCGAAGGATTGTCAGGAGTTCATGATGTGTTCCACGTTTCCCAGTTGAAGAAGTGCCACGCAGAGATGGCTGATATACCGCTGAGAGATACAATGCCGCTGGAAGCGATTCAATTGGATAGTGATTTAACTTACAAGGAGAAACCAGTCAAAATTCTCGAGTATGCCAGCCGAGTCACCCGCAACAAGGTTATCACGTTTTGTAAAGTTCACTGGAGCCACCACACCGAGGATGAAGCCACCTGGGAGCGAGAGGAAGATCTGCTGAAGGACCACCCTCACCTATTTTCTAGCCAACCCGAATCTCGAGGGCAAGATTCATCTTAAGGGAGGTAGGTTTGTAACATCCCAAATTTTCAATTTGGAATGTTATACATTAGATCATCATTGCATATCATATTTTATTGCATTTTGGCTTGATCCAGAAATTCTACGCAACTCAAGGACCCACGGAGAGAGTTGGGGATTTCGTTATTTTCATATTTGAGTTTTCTCAAATTTTGAAAATAGGATAAGTTGATTTTATTTATTTTATCTTCAATTATTTCTATTATAAAAATATGAGAGAGGGAATAAAATGACTTTCCCAAAATAAAGAAATATTGATGATTTAATAATAAAATCAAATAAGATTTTATTTTGGAGTTTTTGGCTATTTTATTTGAATTTAGGAAAAATTGCACGTTTTTCAAAACTGCATTTTAGGGCCAAGAAAATGTTCATCTCGTTCTAAATATTTTATTTAGACGGTGAAAATTTGTTTTGGCATTTTTATATTTTTAGTTATTTTTTTCTAGGTCTTATTTTCTGTTCGGCGGAATTGTTTGAAAAAAAAACTACCGTGCCCGACTGGGCCGAAGCCCAGCCGAGCCAGGCTGGCCCACCCCGCGCCACCGCCTCCCCGCCGCCATCTCCCGCGGAGACCGCGACTGCCGCTGCCGTCGCCGTGACCGAGTCGGCCACGACTCCCCGCCCCCTCCCGTAAGCCA
>NC_041385.1:314219490-314286463 GCF_002162155.2 Triticum dicoccoides | reverse complement strand
CCCCCTGGAGCCCCAAGCCGGAGCTGCCGCCGCCGCAAGCCGCCTGCCCCGCCGCCGCCGAGTCGCCTCCCGCCGCCGCCCGGAGCCCCGTCGCCCACCGGACCCCGCCGGAGCTGCCACACCTCACCGGAGCCCCGACGAGGTAGCCGGCCGCCGCCACCCCGGTTTTCTGAGAAAACCGATTCGGTTTCTTTTGAAAACCCTAGGTTTATTTTTTTAGACTGGTTTATTTTTTTATTTTTTTCCGATTTATTTATTTAGCGAGCGTTCACTCGTTCGTTCATTTTAATGGACGAGTTCGCCGTTCAGTTTCAGTTAACGAACGTCCGTTTGTTAAACTGTTCGTTAGTTTTTCTTTTTCTCGGATTTTCCGCGATTATTTCAGGTCGCGATTTCTGCTCCGAATTTCGATCTAGTATAACTTTTCGCTCGTTTATCGGAATCAGGCGATTCAAACGCCTAGAGTTTCATCTCGAAACCCTCTTTCCGTTTAACCAACTAAAACAAGTTTTTGTTTCTGTAAAATTTGACTTAGGTCGAGATTAGTAAACGAAGCTTGTTTCTTTCGCTGTTTGACTTTCGTTGCTTCGTTTGATTTGATTCTTTTTGCAAATTGGAGTTCTTAAGTTGAACTTTCTGGTTAGATCTCTTATTTTTGTTTTACTTGTGCATTAGATGAGTACTTATTGTATTCTTGTTTGATTGCGATAGAGTACCCGGAGTGCGCCGCTTGCTACTTCGAATCGCTAGGTTTCACGGATCATCAGCAAGGCAAGTAACACTTTGATCATACCTCTTTATTACCCAGTTTTATTGCATTAGATCAATGCTCAAACAATTGCATGGTTAGGATCTGATTAATATGTGGGTTGGGAAGTACATGAGGTAGTAGCTATTACATGTTTTATTTTCAAACCCTTGGGAGTTACTTCTACGTTTGCTTATTATGCCATGCTATGCTAGTAGACGTGGATTGGGTGAGTGTATCCATGACAGATGTGAGATTGTTATTTAATGGTTTATTTAAGGTGGCAACTTTAACACACATCTGGGTGGATTGAGGCACCTGGGTATTCCAGCGATTGCCTATTTTCTTTATGGACCGCCACCCAGGATCAAAGGGATCATGAGATTATTCATGCTAGAAACTTTCGTGTGCAGCCGCAAGCTACTATGGGCTCTAGAATAGTTGATTAAGTCGTGCGAACTCTTAAGTGGTAGACTAGCAGATGTAGGGGAAAGTAGGTGTAACTGTCTACCCGATCGTAAGGTGCTAGCGCTTCTGAAAAACTATGTCTCGGTCATCCGTTTCTCAAACACCATGTAGTACGAGAAATCTAACGGAGGAGATCGAGTCTTGTGGGGAAAAGTTCGCAAACCTCTACAGATTGTATAAACTAATCATGGTTAGCCGTGTCCCCGGTTATGGATGTTTTGAGTATCTAGTACTTGGATTATCATGTGAATCTCGTTACTTTAATTCAATTTGTTGGGGTTAATGATGATGCCTAATTGGGATTGAGAGGATGTCTATCTTCTCAATGTTTAACAACCACCATGATAGTTAAATTAAAATTTATTCTTTTGAAGTAGGGTAAAATTGGCTTTATGCAAAACTCTAACCATAGAGCTTTCCACCAGCCATATATGCATGTAGTATAGCATATTTCTGTACATTACTCTCTACGTGTTACATTTCCAGCATATTCCATGTGCTGACCCATTTTCGGGCTGCAACATTCATGTTGCAGACTTTTCAGACGACAAGTAAGGTGCCTGAGGTCGTGGTTCTATACTCAGTGATGCCGTTGGAGTTGATGGACTCACTTGTCTTCCAAGCTGTCACAGCCCTAGAATGTTGTTTGTAAATAGTTGCATCTTCATGCAGGCATCATATTTAAATTTCTGAAACTTGAACTGAGGAATTTTGGAAGCCCCAAAAACTTAAATAAAAGAGGGGCAAAGAACCCTGGTAAATGCATTCAATGTTTTCAAAATGGCCTTAAATAATGTTGGTTATATTTTGGCAAGGGTTTTGCACCAAACCAAAAATAATGAACATTTTTGAGGAATATTTTGAGCACTGAATTTAAATCATTACTTTATTTGCATTTGGAACTATATTCATAACTTGTATAGAATATATTTCCAAATACCCTGAAATATTTTATGTGCTTTTGGAAAAGTCCATTAAGCAGCATAAATATTTTCAGAGGAGTTTTTGGCATTGTTTGAATTATTTTTAAATTCAAACAGTGGCAAAACAGATTAAATAAAAGAAAACAGAACTGAAATAGAAATAAAAGAGAGAGAGAGAAGGAAGTTACCTGGCCTCACCCGTGCAGCCCACCAGAGCCGGCCCAGCTCTTGTGCTGGTCCAGCACTGTGCAGCCCAGCCCACCGCAGTCGCCACCGTCTTCAACCTCCTGCCAGTAGGCAGGAGGGCGTGTGCCCGACGCGCGCGCGCACGCGCCGGCCACCTCATGCTTGCCGCTTGCTCCTGGACGTCGCTAGGTGCGCCACGCCACCCCCTCGGACCCCTCTCACTCTTCCTCGAGGCCCCGCCCCTCTGCTCCCTCTCTCTCGCCCGAACCCGAACGCAGCCATCGCCGCCGACTAGAACCACCGCGGCCACAGGTCCTCCCTCGCCTCTCCGACGCGCCCCCGAGCTCCGCCGTGATGTCCCCGTCCCTACCACGGAGCCACAAGACGCCGGACGCCCTGGAGCACCGTCACCGACGCCATCTTCCTCCTCTGCACCGACGGCCGTCGTCGCTTGATTCGCCGCCCACAGAGCGTCCCCGGCCTCGCCCTTGCGCTCGTTGGACTCGCGGTGAGCCGCTGAACCGTTCCCCTCTTCTTCCCATGTCGTTTGGCCGCTCTAGCCATTGCTTCCGCCGGACCCGAGAGCTCGCCGCCGTCATGCCTCGTCACCGTCGTGGCCAGAGCCATCGTGGCTCAAAGCCGGGCACACCACCGTGCTCCAAACCTCACCAGGAGCACGTAGAACCCACCAGCTTCCCCTCCCGAGCACCACAACGCCAAACCCGCAGGTGCCCGAACTCCGGCCGCTGCCTTGGAGCTCGCCGCCGTCGACTCAGGCCACCCCAGCTCCTCTGGCTTGCTCCATTGGATGCGCACGAGCTCGAGCTCCCTGTAGAACCCCTCCGCGCGTCGAATGGGCGCCGGAGCAGCCATTCCGGCGAGCCACCGCCGCGTCTGGTCGTTGCCGGCGGTTAGACGCCGGTGGATTAGCCCGGTTGACCAGGGATTTGACACCCCTGGGTCACCGACGTGTGGGCCCATCCCCTGCTAACTTTGGGTTAATTTAATAACTATTTTAGTTAAGCCACTGACTCACTGACATGCGGGCCCCGCCCGGCTAACTAAGTTAGTTAGGGTTAATTTTAATTAGGTTAGTTAGTCCAGACACTGACACGCAGGGCCCACAGGTCAGTTTGACCTGGACGGCGCCCGTTGACCTGCTGACGTCACTATGAGGTCATGATGACGCAATAATTCCTTTCTGGAATTTAAATAAATCTTAAATGATTTAATAATTTCAGAAAATAGCTAAAACTTCTATAAATCATAGAAAATTAACCGTAACTCCAAATTAAATAATTTATATATGAAAAATTATCAGAAAAATTCAAGGAATCCATCTGTACCATTTTCATGCATGTTTGAACAATGTTGTCCTCTGTTTTGGACAAAACCAATAAAGGGCATTTAAATAATCACATATGGAGTTTGAATTTGAATCTTGTATTCAAACCAACCCCATTTAACTTGTTGCTAGTTACATTAGCTCAAAACACATTCATATTGCCATGTCATAGCATGCATCATTTTGTGCATTGCATTGATTGTGTTTTTCTGTGTTGCCGGTATTTGTCCCCTCTCGATAGACGCGATACCGATGATGTGATCGTTGACACTGATGAAGACTCAATGTTATCTTCAGAAGTGCCAGGCAAGCAAAACCCCCTTGTTCATTCCGATACAATCCTACTCTCTCGCTCCTGCTCTCTTTTACTGCATTAGGACAACATCGATTCATCTGTTACTTGCTGCGGTAGCTGAACCCCTTTATCCTCTGCATGACCTGTCATTGCCACAGTAAATAGATGAAACCCACTAGCATGAGTAGGAGTTGTTTGAGCCCTGTTGTGCCTACTCATTCATGCTTGTTTGTCACGCCTGCTACTACTTAGAGTTGAGTCAGGTCTGATTCATCCGGGATGAATCAGAGGTGTGTGAACATGTCCTACTGTGTGTGAGCTAAGTGTGTGAATACGATTTGGTAAAGGTAGCGGTGAGAGGCCATGTAGGAGTACATGGTGGGTTGTCTCATTGCAGCCGTCCTCAGGAACTAAGTGCTGTGTTTGTGATCCATGATTCAGCTACTACCACGCATTGGGCCCGAAACCAATGGACCCTCTCGGCTTCTTGATCACCCTTGTCCTCTGTCCAGGAGTTGCAAGTAGTTTCTGGTGTTTTTAGTATGCTGGAGGCCGTGCGCAGCGCTGACCGTAGGGGTGGGCTGTGATGCGGTAGGCACGTGGCCGGGTAAACCGGGCGCCCGTTTGGTGTCACGGAACCCTGTTCACATCGTTTGGGGCTGTGAGCGAAACTCCGGCCGGATCTCCTCATGGATGGAACCCGAATAGGCGATAAACCTGGACTAGAGACTTGAGTGTTTAGGTAGGCCGTGGCCGACACCCACGTTGGGCTTCCACTTGAAGGTTGCCGAGTACATGTCGTGTAAACGGCGGTAAGTGGTGAGAGCGTGTGTGAAGAAGTACACCCCTGCAGGGTTAACATCATCTATTCGAATAGCCGTGTCCGCGGAAAAGGACTTCTGGGTTGCTTATATCAGTTCATAGACAAGTGAAAGTGGATACCCTAAAATACGCAAGATAAGCATGAGTGCTATGGATGGCGTTCTCGTAGGGAGACGGGAGCGGTTCCATAGTGGTGTATTGATATGGTGAATATGTGGACTCGTGTGCGCCACCTCAAAAGAGTTACATTGCAGTCGTAGTTTAGGATAGCCACCGAGTCAAATCTGGCTTGCTGCAGTTAAACCCCACCATCCCCTTTGTTGATAATGATGCATATGTAGTTAGTTCTGATGTAAGTCTTGCTGGGTACATTTGTACTCACGTTTGCCTATTTTATGTTTTTGCAGAGAGACTTCGGTCTCACTAGTAGTTCCGCGTGGACTTCGACGTTTAGCTTGTTACCTCAGCTACGATCTTGTGCCCTCGGCAGGATCTGGTAGATAGTCAGGCTTCTCAGCCTTTTTCATTTATAGATGTCTGTACCCAGACATGATAGCTTCCTCTTGTGCTTTGACTTGTATGCTCTGAGTGTTGGGTCATGAGACCCATGTTTGTAATATCTCGCTCCTCGGAGCCTATTGATTAAATACTTGAGTCGTAGAGTCATGTTGTGATGCCATGTTGTATTTGCACATATCGAGCATATTGTGTGTATGTTATTGAAATGCTTGGTATGTGTGGGATCTGACCATCTAGTTGTTTATCTTTAGTAGCCTCTCTTACCGGGAAATGTCTCCTAGTGTTTCCATTGAGCCTTGGTAGCTTGCTACTGCTCCGGAACACTTAGGCTGGCCGGCATGTGTCATTCTTCGTTCCTGTGTCTGTCCCTTCGGGGAAATGTCACGCGATGAATACCGGAGTCCTGTTAGCCCGCTACAGCCCGGTTCACCGGAGTCCTGCTAGCCCAGTGCTACAACCTGGAT
This sequence comes from Triticum dicoccoides, assembly GCF_002162155.2. Lineage (NCBI taxonomy): Eukaryota > Viridiplantae > Streptophyta > Magnoliopsida > Poales > Poaceae > Triticum > Triticum dicoccoides. Next base: position 314,280,693 of record NC_041385.1, on the reverse strand, counting down.
TCACTCGCTGATGACCGACACGTTCGATGCTGGGTCATGGATGCCTGTCCCTGTAAGTCTGTGCCACTTTGGGTTTACGACTAGCCATGTCAGCCCGGGCTCCTTATCATATGGATGCTAGCGACACTGTCATATACGTGTGCCAAAAGGCGCAAACGGTCCCGGGCAAAGGTAAGGCGACACCCGTGGGAATACCGTGCGTGAGGCCGCAAAGTGATATGAGGTGTTACATGCTAGGTCGATGTGGCATTGAGTCGGGGTCCTGACAGCGTTGGTATCAGAGCTTGACTGCCTGTAGGATTACCAAGCCAAACTGATCGAAGTTGAGTCTAGAAATTCTTTAGTTATATAAGGGAATTGATTGTGGGATGGAACGTAAGGCTCTTTTTACTCCTTATACCTTATGCCTTCTATTCTGAGTCATCTTATCTTTCCTGCGGGGATTAAGAACTAGGCTATCTTTTCTTTCTATCAGGATCACGTGTTACTAATCCGTAGACTTATAGATTGTTGGACTTAAGCCTCGTTTCAGTTCCTAGTACTTCTGTATGTTAATTATTGATCTCGAGACCTTGATATTGTGCTTCTGAGTGGTTATGCCACCATTTTTGTGAATGTCTCAAATCTTTTCTGAGCATTTACAGCCGTTATGCTGTCCGAGTCATTCCAGGTTTCTAAATAGTCTGATGCATTTGCAAAATCCTTTCCCTCTGGTTTCGATGTTCCTTTATGCCAGCTCAATCACACTAATTGTTGAGTTGAGGTATTCTATTGCCTTGACATTATGTTGGAGTTATTATTGTGACCCTAGGTGTCTTAGGGGATCATCTAGTAATTTAGCCATGATTTGTGTTCCCAGTGTGATGATTCTGGCCATCATTCTCGAAAGCATCCCGTGATGCTACTTAGTAATAGGTATTCTATCCCTGGGTTTTGAACCCGAGATTCACCCTACTTGCTTCATGTTGATAGTTTTGCCCGTTCCTTTAGGTTATTAGTAACCTTTGCATTAGTCCTTGATGTTCGTGGTATTCCTTTCTTCCAAATACTATGAACCGCTTATGGCAGATGTTCCTCGCTGATCGAAAGATCACAATCAGAGTGCTCTCGATGGGTTCTCGATTCTACATTGTGACTCTGCCAGTTCTACCTTTCCGCATGGGTTATCCGGAAGAAATATGTGGAATTCGTTCGACATGCTAAACCATGCATCCACAACTCAGAAAATCGTATGTTCCTTTGAGTTGTCCCTCTTTAGTTGTCTTCTGACCTTCGTCTATCAATTGATAGTCAAGAGTATGCGTGCGTTCGTTTATCGATGCCTATTACTCTTGTGGTCCGTCAAGCCATTCCATCGCGGAATGACTAGGAGAAACAAACTCCAATACCTCATCCATATCTAGGATTAGGTCAAAACCATCGTACTCCGCAGATAAAAATGCCAATCCAACTTTTACTCTGTTCCACCTTGGAGTATTACCATCTTTATATCAAGAATGTCATGGGAATTGCACACCATCCTATGAACTCTTGACACAGTGATACTTCTCGCCATCATTGTTCATTCCTCGGTTCCTGTGTTATCGTAACCGGAATGTCGACAAGTGAATCGTGGTGTGTGAAATCAATACTGCTAGCAACTCCGTTGTTTGGTAGTTAAAGGACAATAATTTCATTCTTAGCATGTTGGTTAGTGAATCATCATTCTAAGATTGATCGTGCTACCTAGTCCTTGTTCTCGGTGCACTCCTCGATCGATGAGTTAGGGTTATTTCAAATCCTTGCTCTATTGATCATATCGCCTTGCCCTGAAAAGCAAGATTGTTCTCGAGCTTCGTAACATACCGGTGGTTCGTGATTTTCTGAATATCTTCTCAGAAGTATTACCAGGTTGTCACCTGACCGCTATGTTGAGTTCGTGATCAAGTTGGTTTATTCCTGTAAACCACCCCTTCTCCAAGAATCCGTGTTGGATACCCTGAGCTAGTTGGATAAGCTAAACAACAACTTGGAGAGCTGGAAGATAAAAGCTTGTCCGACTTAGTTCATGTTAAGGGATATCTTTTTGTGTGTGTGTGTGTGTGTGAAGAAAGATGATATCTTCATCAATTGGTCCGTGTGAACAATTGTTGGATCTATTGTCTTACCCAAACCTTTGATTGAGTATGGGCTATCATCCAATCAGACCAGAACCAACGATATTCGTAATGTTGTCTTACTCGTGGTTGATCCCTCGAGCATACACCATTATATCTTTTGGGTCTGACCAATGCTATCACTTGTTCACTTAACTATGGAATTCCTTTTAAAAGGAAACCCAGATGAATTGTTGTTGTGCCCAATGACAACATCCTTGTCTTCTCCATAATTTTGCTGAACATTAAGCTAGTGTTGGAAACTTTCGAAAGCATTTGTTCATGCTAGCTCATGAAGCATATGTTCGGATGTAAGAAGTGACTTCCTCTAGTTCATGTGCATTTGATGCAAGTTGCCGCCGTGGACTCAAGAAAGTCAATGTTGCTTCCTCTGGAATCATCGCAAGTCAGTCATGCACACGTGCGAAGTATTCTGTGGTCTGGAGGCTTGCAAACTTCATTCCATATGTGTATCCTAGCACACCAAGCCACTGACTGATTTGTTCAAGGAGAAGGAGTTTCTTCATAAGAGCTAATCCGGACTTATGTAAGGACTTCGATACCCTCGTTGATGGTTCCCCCTCCTGAACTCGGTAGTGTTTTTATTATAAGACTACTTTGTGGTCATGCTTGTCTGGAACAACGTGTTCACATGTTTGTAGCAGAACCAGCTCATGTTTTGGAGCTTGCTATCGTAGTTCATTTCCCGAGAATCTCGCAACGTCATCTCGTCGATTTGTGTTGCAAACTTTCGTTTTCCTTCCTAGACTCGATGAGTCTGGAATATCCTGACACCAACCAGATCTGAATCTCAGGCAGATATGATGGTTTGGAACATTTCCCAAGAACTATAATATCGGTCCCTCGGAAACCGGTAAAGTGGATGTCGTGGTCAGCACCACCCAGCCGAAAGACCTATTATTGTAGTATCTTGATTGAAGAAGTTGGCCACCACCCCATAAGGATTTCGTAGGATTTACCTCCATAACTGTTCCTTATGGATTCTATTGCTCCCGAAGTCCGACCTTTTACTTGATGTTCTAGTTATCAAACCATATCTATGAATGGGATACACTAGCACATCAAGGAGAACATTAGAAGCGGAGTGCTAAATGTCTCTCGGTCGATCATCCAGATTTTGTTCCTTGGCTCGCTAAGGTGAAATCTGAGAAAGTGTTATCCTCCATTGCATCTGCATCGTCCATCGCTATTCACCATGGTAGTATGTTGTGTTGTCAGCACCCTTGACGCGGTTGTTGATAAAACCTTGATGGTTGTGGAAATGCTCAAGTTCTTGAGAGCACGCACAAGCGCTACGTGTTATCATCGGCTCTAATTGGGATGCTCTCAGTTCCCTCGGCAATGCTGTGACCTTCTCAAACAGTGAATTCACTCTCTATTGTTGGGTTCTTCCCCAGTTACCAGAATCATTCCCATCATTTGCATTTTGTTCCCAGCTTGCACCGCCAATGTGCCATTCTACCATGGGTCTCTTCCATTTCCGGTGATAAGCAAATTCATCCATTACGTTGTCTTCAACAAGGTAATCCACATCATGCAAGTTTGAGTTTGCCATTCTACCGACCCCCTCCAAACGATCGCTCGAGAATTGTCTTAGGCTGGTTTAAAGAGTTTCAATGATCTCTGAATCAAAAGTAATTCTTTTTGCCACTTAAAGGGATATCTCTACGAGTCACCTTCCCTAAGGTGTATCGTTATGGTATCATGGCAACTCAACTCCTCGCTACGTTGACAATTGTTTACCACCTTCTTAAGCGTGAAATTATTGTCTACCTAGTGCACCTTCGTCATCCGTCTCTTTCCACCCCTCTTGATGTGTAACTCGTGTCTCAACCCGAGAGATGGTCCTATGTCTCATTCCGTGAGTTGTTCGATCTTCGAGAAGATCGACCCTTCTAGAGTCTTCTTCCCCCATGTCATGTTGACAGGAATTCTCAGAGCAAGACTTCAAGACAATGATGGTGATCGAATCAACGCTCTTATGAAGTGCACCCTGGATCGTGAAGATTATACTAGTTGTGTTCCCCATCGTCTTACCCTACACTTGAATCTCGGGACGAGATTTTGTTTAGTGGGGGTGAGTTGTCACAGCCCTAGAATGTTGTTTGTAAATAGTTGCATCTTCATCCAGGCATCATATTTAAATTTCTGAAACTTGAACTGAGGAATTTTGGAAGCCCCAAAAACTTAAATAAAAGAGGGGCAAAGAACCCTGGTAAATGCATTCAATGTTTTCAAAATGGCCTTAAATAATGTTGGTTATATTTTGGCAAGGGTTTTGCACCAAACCAAAAATAATGAACATTTTTGAGGAATATTTTGAGCACTGAATTTAAATCATTACTTTATTTGCATTTGGAACTATATTCATAACTTGTATAGAATATATTTCCAAATACCCTGAAATATTTTATGTGCTTTTGGAAAAGTCCATTAAGCAGCATAAATATTTTCAGAGGAGTTTTTGGCATTGTTTGAATTATTTTTAAATTCAAACAGTGGCAAAACAGATTAAATAAAAGAAAACAGAACTGAAATAGAAATAAAAGAGAGAGAGAGAGAAGGAAGTTACCTGGCCTCACCCGTGCAGCCCACCAGAGCCGGCCCAGCTCCTGTGCTGGTCCAGCACTGTGCGGCCCAGCCCACCGCAGTCGCCACCATCTTCAACCTCCTGCCAGTAGGCAGGAGGGCGTGTGCCCGACGCGCGCGCGCACGCGCCGGCCACCTCATGCTTGCCGCTTGCTCCTGGACGTCGCTAGGTGCGCCACGCCACCCCCTCGGACCCCTCTCACTCTTCCTCGAGGCCCCGCCCCTCTGCTCCCTCTCTCTCGCCCGAACCCGAACGCAGCCATCGCCGCCGACTAGAACCACCGCGGCCACAGGTCCTCCCTCGCCTCTCCGACGCGCCCCCGAGCTCCGCCGTGACGTCCCCGTCCCTACCACGGAGCCACAAGACGCCGGACGCCCTGGAGCACCGTCACCGACGCCATCTTCCTCCTCTGCACCGACGGCCGTCGTCGCTTGATTCGCCGCCCACAGAGCGTCCCCGGCCTCGCCCTTGCGCTCGTTGGACTCGCGGTGAGCCGCTGAACCGTTCCCCTCTTCTTCCCATGTCGTTTGGCCGCTCTAGCCATTGCTTCCGCCGGACCCGAGAGCTCGCCGCCGTCGTGCCTCGTCATCGTCGTGGCCAGAGCCATCGTGGCCAAAGCCGGTGGATTAGCCCGGTTGACCAGGGATTTGACCCCCCTGGGTCACCGACGTGTGGGCCCGTCCCCTGCTAACTTTGGGTTAATTTAATAACTATTTTAGTTAAGCCACTGACTCACTGACATGCGGGCCCCGCCCGGCTAACTAAGTTAGTTAGGGTTAATTTTAATTAGGTTAGTTAGTCCAGACACTGACACGCAGGGCCCACAGGTCAGTTTGACCTGGACGGCGCCCGTTGACCTGCTGACGTCACTATGAGGTCATGATGACGCAATAATTCCTTTCTGGAATTTAAATAAATCTTAAATGATTTAATAATTTTAGAAAATAGCTAAAACTTCTATAAATCATAGAAAATTAACCGTAACTCCAAATTAAATAATTTATATATGAAAAATTATCAGAAAAATTCAAGGAATCCATCTGTACCATTTTCATGCATGTTTGAACAATGTTGTCCTCTGTTTTGGACAAAACCAATAAAGGGCATTTAAATAATCACATATGGAGTTTGAATTTGAATCTTGTATTCAAACCAACCCCATTTAACTTGTTGCTAGTTACATCAGCTCAAAACACATTCATATTGCCATGTCATAGCATGCATCATTTTGTGCATTGCATTGATTGTGTTTTTCTGTGTTGCCGGTATTTGTCCCCTCTCGATAGACGCGATACCAATGATGTGATCGTTGACACTGATGAAGACTCAATGTTATCTTCAGAAGTGCCAGGCAAGCAAAACCCCCTTGTTCATTCCGATACAATCCTACTCTCTCGCTCCTGCTCTCTTTTACTGCATTAGGACAACATCGATTCATCTGTTACTTGCTGCGGTAGCTGAACCCCTTTATCCTCTGCATGACCTGTCATTGCCACAGTAAATAGATGAAACCCACTAGCATGAGTAGGAGTTGTTTGAGCCCTGTTGTGCCTACTCATTCATGCTTGTTTGTCACGCCTGCTACTACTTAGAGTTGAGTCAGGTCTGATTCATCCGGGATGAATCAGAGGTGTGTGAACATGTCCTACTGTGTGTGAGCTAAGTGTGTGAATACGATTTGGTAAAGGTAGCGGTGAGAGGCCATGTAGGACTACATGGTGGGTTGTCTCATTGCAGCCGTCCTCAGGAACTGAGTTCTGTGTTTGTGATCCATGATTCAGCTACTACCACGCATTGGGCCCGAAACCAATGGACCCTCTCGGCTTCTTGATCACCCTTGTCCTCTGTCCAGGAGTTGCAAGTAGTTTCTGGTGTTTTTAGTATGCTGGAGGCCGTGCGCAGCGCTGACCGCAGGGGTGGGCTGTGATGCGGTAGGCACGTGGCCGGGTAAACCGGGCGCCCGTTTGGTGTCACGGAACCCTGTTCACATCGTTTGGGGCTGTGAGCGAAACTCCGGCCGGATCTCCTCATGGATGGAACCCGAATAGGCGATAAACCTGGACTAGAGACTTGAGTGTTTAGGTAGGCCGTGGCCGACACCCACGTTGGGCTTCCGCTTGAAGGTTGCCGAGTACATGTCGTGTAAACGGCGGTAAGTGGTGAGAGCGTGTGTGAAGAAGTACACCCCTGCAGGGTTAACATCATCTATTCGAATAGCCGTGTCCGCGGAAAAGGACTTCTGGGTTGCTTATATCAGTTCATAGACAAGTGAAAGTGGATACCCTAAAATACGCAAGATAAGCGTGAGTGCTATGGATGGCGTTCTCGTAGGGAGACGGGAGCGGTTCCATAGTGGTGTATTGATATGGTGAATATGTGGACTCGTGTGCGCCACCTCAAAAGAGTTACATTGCAGTCGTAGTTTAGGATAGCCACCGAGTCAAAGCTGGCTTGCTGCAGTTAAACCCCACCATCCCCTTTGTTGATAATGATGCATATGTAGTTAGTTCTGATGTAAGTCTTGCTGGGTACATTTGTACTCACGTTTGCCTATTTTATGTTTTTGCAGAGAGACTTCGGTGTCACTAGTAGTTCCGCGTGGACTTCGACGTTTAGCTTGTTACCTCAGCTACGATCTTGTGCCCTCGGCAGGATCTGGTAGATAGTCAGGCTTCTCAGCCTTTTTCATTTATAGATGTCTGTACCCAGACATGATAGCTTCCTCTTGTGCTTTTACTTGTATGCTCTGAGTGTTGGGTCATGAGACCCATGTTTGTAATATCTCGCTCCTCGGAGCCTATTGATTAAATACTTGAGTCGTAGAGTCATGTTGTGATGCCATGTTGTATTTGCACATATCAAGCATATTGTGTGTATGTTATTGAAATGCTTGGTATGTGTGGGATCTGACCATCTAGTTGTTTATCTTTAGTAGCCTCTCTTACCGGGAAATGTCTCCTAGTGTTTCCATTGAGCCTTGGTAGCTTGCTACTGCTCCGGAACACTTAGGCTGGCCGGCATGTGTCCTTCTTCGTTCCTATGTCTGTCCCTTCGGGGAAATGTCACGCGATGAATACAGGAGTCCTGTTAGCCCGCTACAGCCCGGTTCACCGGAGTCCTGCTAGCCCAGTGCTACAGCCTGGATTCACTCGCTGATGACCGACACGTTCGATGCTGGGTCATGGATGCCTGTCCCTGTAAGTCTGTGCCACTTTGGGTTTACGACTAGCCATGTCAGCCCGGGCTCCTTATCATATGGATGCTAGCGACACTGTCATATACGTGTGCCAAAAGGCGCAAACGGTCCCGGGCAAAGGTAAGGCGGCACCCGTGGGAATACCGTGCGTGAGGCCGCAAAGTGATATGAGGTGTTACATGCTAGGTCGATGTGGCATTGAGTCGGGGTCCTGACACAAGCCTTCCGTTGTTATCATTATTAGATGGCCTTAAGCCATATTTATTGTAATAGTTCTCTTTTGAGACATTCGATGTAATAAGTGTGTGATTGCTACTCTGTTATAAATCCTTCAAGTACTGTGCGTGTCAGCATTACTGATCCAGGGATGACCCTAAAGCACAGAGATCAGACTGTTTGAGGTCTGGTCGCTACATAATTCATCGAGCAAATCAGTTTGAGCTCTAAGTACTAGCTCAGCTTGAGTGGTAACCATATAAGCATATTTTCTAATGAGTTTCAGTTCACCTTTAACTCTAGCCATATAATCATTCAAATGTCCTATCTCGAAAGCATTATTCTTTAATTCTCTACCAACACAAGCATTAAAACTTTCTTGTCTAGCCATAAAGTCATCAAATTCATCTAAGCATGGGCAATGAAATTTAGTAGAGGGGATTGCAACTTTATCATGTCTATAGAGAGAATTTACCTTTACTACTTGTGTCGAGTTATCAAGACAATGTGTTTCTTCAGCAGGCGGTATATTAAGACCATGTATTTCTTCAATAGGTGGTAAATTCTTAACATCTTCAGCTTTAATACCTTTTTATTTCATCGATTTCTTTGCCTCTTGCATATCTTCAGGACTGAGAAATAGAACACCCCTCTTCTTAGGAGTGGGTTTAGGAGTAGGCTCAGGAGTTGGCTCAATTGGTTCAGGAATTGCCTCAGGAATTGGCTCAGGAAGAGTCCAATTATTTTCATTAGTCAACATATTATTCAAGAGTAATTCAGATTGGTCAACTGTTCTTTCCCTGAAAACACAACCAACACAAATATCCAAGTACTCCTTGCAAGCGTCGGTTAGTCCATTGTAAAAGATATCAAGTATTTCATTTTTCTTAAGAGGATGATCAGGCAAAGCATTAAGTAATCGGAGAAGCCTCCCCCAAGCTTGTGGGAGACTCTCTTCTTTGATTTGCACAAAATTATATATTTCCCGCAATGCAGCTTGTTTCTTATGAGTAGGGAAATATTTAGCAAAGAAGTAATAAATCATATCCTGGGGACTACGCACACAACCAGGATCAAGAGAATTAAACCAAGTCTTAGCATCACCCTTTCATGAGAATGGAAATATCTTAAGGATATAATAATAGCGAGACTTCTCATCATTAGTAAACAGGGTGGCTATATCATTTAACTTGGTAAGATGTGCCACAACAGTTTCAGATTCAAGGCCATAAAAAGGGTCAGATTCAACCAATGTAATAATCTTAGGATCAATAGAGAATTCATAATCCTTATCAGTAACACAAATAGGTGAAGTAGCAAAAGTAGGGTCAGGTTTCATTCTAGCATTAAGAGATTGCTGCTTCCATTTAGCTAATAACTTCTTAAGATCATATCTATCTTTGCAAGCAAAGATAGCTCTAGCAGCTTCCTCATTCATAACATAATCCTCAGGAAGAACAGGTAATTCATAATCAGGGAGAGAACTTTCATCATCACTATCATCAATAATAGCATCTTCAATAATTTCATTCTCTCTAACCCTAGCAAGTTGTTCATCAAGAAATTCACCTAATGGCAAAGTAGTATCATGCACAGAAGTAGTTTCATCATAAGTACCATGCATAGCAGAAATGGCATCATCAATAACATGTGACATATCAGAATTCATAGTAGTAGCAGGTTTAGGTGTCGCAAGATTACTAATAACGGAAGGAGAATCTAGTGCAGAGCTAGATGGAAGTTCCTTACCTCTGCTCGTAGTTGAGGGCAAAATCTTAGTTCTTTCGTCTTTCAAGTTCCTCATAGTGATCAATAGATATAAATCCCAAGTGACTCAAAGAATAGAGCTATGCTCCCCAGCAATGGCGCCAGAAATTAGTCTTGATAACCCACAAGTGTAGGGGATCGCAACAACTTTCGAGGGTAGAGTATTCAACCCAAATTTATTGATTCGACACAAGGGGAGCAAAAGAATATTCTTAAGTATTAGCAGTTGAGTTGTCAATTCAACCACACCTGGATAACTTAGTATCTGCAGAAAAGTATTTAGTAGCAAAGTAGTATGATAGTAATGGTAACAGTGGCAAAAGTAAAGATAAAGATAATAGTTTTGTAGTAATTGTAACAGTAGAAACGGAAAAGCAAATAAGTGAAACACAAGATGTGAAAAGCTCGTAGGCATTGGATCAGTGATGGATAATTATGTCAGATGTGATTCCTCATGTAATAGCTATAACATAGGGTGACACATAACTAGCTCCAATTCATCAATGTAATGTAGGCATGTATTCCGAATATAGTCATACATGCTTATGGAAAAGAACTTGCATGACATCTTTTGTCCTACCCTCCCGTGGCAGCGGGGTCCTAGTGGAAACTAAGGGATATTAAGGCCTCCTTTTAATAGAGAATTGGAACAAAGCATTAGCACATAGTGAATACATGAACTCCTCAAACTACGGTCATCACCGAGAAGTATCCCGATTAAGATAGGATCAAGAACTCACATATATTCATGAAAACATAGTAGGTTCATATTTGAAATCATGGCACTCGGGCCCTAGTGACAAGCATTAACCATAGCAAAGTCATAGCAACATCAATCTCAGAACATAGTGGATACTAGGGATCAAACCGTAACAAAACTAACTTGATTACATGGTAAATCTCATCCAACCCATCACCGTCTAGTAATCCTATGACGGAATTACTCATGCACGGCGGTGAGCATCATGAAATTGGTGATGGAGGATGGTTGATGATGACGACGCTGACGAATCCCCCTCTCCGGAGCCCCGAACAGACTCCAGATCAGCCCTCCCAAGAGAGATTAGGGCTTGGCGGCGGCTCCGTATCGTAAAACGCGATGAAACTTTCTCTTAGAATTTTTTCTCCGTGAAATGGAATATATGGAGTTGGAGTTGAGGTCGGTGAAGCATCAGGGGGCCTACGAGACAGGGGGCGCCCCCGGGGGGAGGGCGCGCCCTCACCCTCGTGGACAGGGTGTGGGCCCCCTGGCCTTGATTCTTTCGCCAGTATTTTTTATATTTTCCAAAGCTTATCTCCGTGGATTTTCAGGTCATTCCAAGAACTTTTGTTTCCTGCACAATAAACAACACCATGGCAGTTCTGCTGAAAACAGCATCAGTTCAAGTTAGTTTCATTCAAATCATGCAATTTAGAGTCCAAAACAAGGGCAAAAGTGTTTGGAAAAGTAGATATGTTGGAGACGTATCAACCGCCGTCAGTTGAACAACCGATAAACCACCACCCATTGACTGGTATGATTCTAGGTCCTGGAATCATGAAGGCCAGCGCATTTGCGTCTGCTACAACAAATCAAATTGGAGACCAGAAGGACAAAAATATACAATCATGTTCAGTGTATGTGTGGAATTAAGATTATTATAACAGTGACACATATCATAGACAGAGAATTGCAGTGCCGAGGTCATAATCATACCCCAAGTCAAAAAATAAGCCAATGGCTTTCATATTCTAGCAGTATGTCATGGTTCAAACATCATGTAACAATGAGAGGAAAACATCTGTGACGGGGCCTACTCATATTCTACCATAGCACTTACTACTGTTCTCATATCAACTCTAAACAATAACATGCATTGAGGGAGTTCCGGACTAGGGGGTGTCCGGATAGCCGAACTATCATCATCGGCCGGACTCCAAGACTATGAAGATACAAGATTGAAGACTTCGTCCCGTGTCCGGATGGGACATTTCTTGGCGTGGAAGGCGAGCTTGGCGATACAGATATGTAGATTTCCTACCATTGTAACCGACTTTGTGTAACCCTAGACCTCTCCGGTGTCTATATAAACCGGATGGCTTTACTCCATAGGACGAACAACAATCATACCATAGGCTAGCTTCTAGGGTTTAGCCTCCTTGATCTCGTGGTAGATCCACTCTTGTAACACACATCATCAATATTAAACAAGCAGGACGTAGGGTTTTACCTCCATCAAGAGGGCCCGAACCTAGGTAAAACATCGTGTCCCTTGTCTCCTGTTACCATCCGCCTAGACGCATAGTTCGGGACACCGTACCCGAGATCCGCCGGTTTTGACACCGACATTGGTGCTTTCATTGAGAGTTCCTCTGTGTCGTCACCGATAGGCTCGATGGCTTCTTCGACCATCATCAACGATGCAGTCCAGGGTGAGACCTTTCTTCCCAGATAGATCTTCGTATTCGTTGGCTTTGCACTGCGGGCCAATTCGCTTGGCCATCTGGAGCAGATCGAAAGCTACGCCCCTGGCCGTCAGGTCAGATTTGGAAGTTTGAACTTCACGGCTGACATCCATGGGGACTTGATCCTCGATGGATTCGAGCCACAGCCGAGCATGCTGCACTATCATGACGAGCACGATTTAGCTCTGCAGCCGGACAGTACCCTGGAGGCCGCACTCGAACCCGCTCCGATCTTCAATTCGGAGCCGGCTGCGCAGATCGAGGACTAATGGCTAGACACCGCCTCGGGAGCTGCAACCTCTACGGTGATAGAGCCGAACAATGACCTTGTCCCTCATGAAGCCCGTGACTCTGAGGCGCCGGACTCCTTGCCGGACTCCGAACCTCCCGCGCCCCCTCCGATCGAATCCGATTGGGCGCCGATCATGGATTTCACCACAGCGGACATCTTTCAACACTCACCTTTTGGCGACATCTTGACTTCGCTAAAGTATCTCTCGTTATCAGGAGAGCCCTGGCCGGACTGCGGTCAGGACGGTTGGGATGCGGACGATGAAGAAATTCAAAGCCCACCCACCACCCACTTGGTAGCCGCTGTCAACGATCTAACCGACATGCTAGACTACGACTCCAAAGACATCGACGGTATGGACGAAGATGCTGGAGACGACCAAGAACCAGCGCCTACGGGGCGCTGGAAAGCCACCTCATCAGATGACATATACATGGTGGATATCCCAAAGGATGGGAATGGCGAAGAAACAGCGGAGGATGACCCCTCCAAGAAGCAGCCCAAGCGCCGGCGTCAGCGGTGCCGCTCTAAATCCCGCCACAGCAAGAATGAAGACTCCGGCACCAGAGATAATAATACACCGGACAGTGCCGAAGACAACCCACTCCAGCAAGATGCAGCGCAGGAGGACGGAGACGCCAGCCCTCATGAGAGAGCGGCAGAAGAAGAGGTAGAGGATTATATGCCCCCCTCCGGAGACGAAGCAAGCCTCGACGACGATGAATTCGTCGTGCCTGAGGATCCCGTCGAACAAGAGCGTTTTAAACGCAGGCTTATGGCCACGGCGAACAGCCTCAAGAAAAAGCAGCAACAGCTTAGAGCTGATCAAGATCTGCTAGCCGACAGATGGACTGAAGTCCTCGCGGCCGAAGAGCATGAGCTCGAACGCCCCTCCAAAAGCTACCCTAAACGCAAGCTGCTCCCCCGATTAGAGGAGGAAGTGTATGAACCCGCATCACCAGGAGACAATACGGCTGAACGACCACCCCATGGTCGCGACAGAGAGGCCTCTAGGCCCTTCACTAGACCCGTACCCCGGCATCGCTCGAAAAGCACAAGGCCACAGGGGAACGCTCCGGACTTGCGAGATATATTGGAGGATAAGGCAAGACAATCAAGATCGATCTATGGATCGCGTGGGCGCCCCATGGTACGTGACGACAGCCGTCGCGCCGGACACAGTAAGTCCGGCCGGGTCGAACAAAACAGACAAAGTTCTTCTGAGCTCCGTCGTGATATCGCCCAGTACAAAGGCGCCGCACACCCACTATGCTTCACAGATGAAGTAATGGATCATCAAATCCCCAAAGGGTTTAAATCCGTGAATATCGAATCTTACGATGGCACAACAGACCCCGCGGTTTGGATCGAAGACTATCTTCTTCACATCCACATGGCCCGCGGTGACGATCTTCACGCCATCAAATATCTCCCCCTCAAGCTTAAAGGACCAGCCCGACATTGGCTTAACAGCTTGCCAGCAGAGTCAATTGGGAGTTGGGAAGACCTGGAAGCCGCATTCCTCGATAACTTCCAAGGCACGTATGTGCGACCACCAGACGCTGACGACCTAAGCCAGATAATTCAACAGCCAGACGAATCGGCCAGACAATTCTGGACACGGTTCTTAACCAAGAAAAACCAAATCGTCGACTGTCCGGATGCGGAGGCCCTCGCGGCCTTCAAGCATAACATCCGCGATGAGTGGCTTGCCCGGCACCTTGGACAGGAAAAGCCGAAATCCATGGCAGCCCTCACATCACTCATGACCCGCTTCTGCGCGGGTGATGATAGCTGGCTAGCACGTAGCAACAACCTCAGCAAAAATTCTGGTAGTCCGGATTTCAAGGACCAAAATGGCAGGTCGCGTCGTAACAAAAACAAGCGCCGCATCAACGGCGACAATAGTGAGGATACGGCAGTCAATGCCGGATTCAGAGGCTCCAAACCCGGTCAGCGGAAAAAGCCATTCAAAAGAACTGCTTCGGGTCCGTCCAATTTGGACCGAATACTCGACTGCTAGTGCCAGATACACGGCACCCCCGAAAAGCCAGCTAACCACACCAATAGGGACTGTTGGGTATTCAAGCAGGCGGGCAAGTTAATTGCCGAAAACAATGACAAGGGGCTGCATAACGATGATGAGGAAGAGACCCGACCGCCGAACAATAGAGGACAGAAGGGTTTCCCCCCACAGGTGTGGACGGTGAACATGATATACGCAACGCACATACCTAAAAGGGAGCGGAAGCATGCACTCAGGGATGTATACGCGATGGAGCCAGTCGCCCCGAAGTTCAATCCATGGTCCTCCTGCCCGATCACTTTTGACCGAAGGGACCACCCCACCAGCATCCGCCACGGTGGATTCGCCGCATTGGTCTTAGACCCAATCGTTGATGGATTTCACCTCACCAGAGTCCTGATGGACGGCGGCAGCAGCCTGAACGTGCTCTATCAGGATACAGTGCGCAAAATGGGCATAGACCCCTCAAGGATTAAACCTACCAAGACGACCTTTAAAGGCGTCATACCAGGTGTAGAAGCCAATTGTACAGGCTCAGTTACACTGGAAGTGGTCTTCGGATCCCCGGATAACTTCCAAAGCGAGGAGTTAATCTTCGACATAATCCCGTTCCGCAGCGGCTATCATGCCTTGCTCGGACGTACCGCATTTGCAAAGTTCAACACGGTGCCGCACTACGCATACCTCAAGCTCAAGATGCCAGGCCCTCGAGGAGTCATCACGGTCAACGGAAACACTGAACATTCTCTCTGAACGGAGGAACACACAGTGGCTCTCGCGGCAGAAGTACAATGCAGCCTCTTAAGGCAATTCTCGAGTCTGGTCGCTAATCGGCCGGACATAGCTAAGCGCGCCCGGAGTAACCTGCAACAAGACCACCTGGCACGTTCCGAGCACGCGTAGCAGTGCGGCCCCAACCCCAGCCCTTGCAAAACGTCAAAGCAGGTCCTTCGCGTACACCATTACACTCTGAAGATACCATGGGCATGGGGAGAGGGGCACGACCACGATAAGCCCAGACTGCGGCTCAACCACACCAGGGGCTCTCAAGTGTGTCGTTCTTTTTTCTTTTTACCTTTTATTTTTTACCCACAGGACTCCGTTTGTCAGAGGCCCTGTCCGGCAACAGACTTGCCGAACTCACGATGCAACAGCCAGGGAAGGATAAAGGCTACAACGAATATACAGGTGGTCTCCATTACGAGCATTTTTATACACCAATCTGCAGCCTACCCCTGGAGGGGGACATGTTTAACAGTCCCATCCCTTGCTTATCGCACTATTTGTATCGTTCTGCATTCATAGCAGCACTTATTGAATAAAACAATGCAGCACCTTTTTGCTTATAATTGCATTTCTTTTTCATACATATGTTCATTTACGACATGTTGCATCCGTACACTTTGGTACAGTTAAAACACACCAGTGGCTTATGTTTCCCGCATCATGGTGTGATAAGTCCGAACACTTTCACAAGTGCGGCACCCCGAACTTATAGCATTATATGCATCGGCTCCGAATCATGTCTTGGGTCAATAGTTGGGTTTGCCCGGCTCCCATGTTTTGGTACCTTACGTTTCGTTATATCGGCTAAGGTAGCACTGGGAGAACCACTGCGATTGCGCCCCAGTTGAGCTGGGTTAACGCCTCAGTGGAGAAAGCTAAAACTGACCGTCATGATGAGGCGAGAGGCGGTCGCTGTTCGAGAGGTTTTTGCGAGTCCTTAAAGACTTATGCCGCTTAGAGCGAGGAGCCGGATCTTGTCCGGCCCAGGCGTGGATAGCGCCCCAAATTTGGCCTTCCGAAGACTAGGGGCTTCGCCGAAATTTAAAATTATAGAATTCTATGGCTAAGTGAGAGTGTTCAAGCATTATAAGTACGGTTGCCTTGTTCGCTGTGTTGAGTGCCTCCCTAGATGGACCCAAAAATGGGAACAAGAGTGCTCAAGTTTATCCCGAACACCCCAGCACTCGTGGCTTGGGGGCCGAAGCCGACGACTTGCCATCTCTCAGATTTGATAAACAGCCGCACAGAAGGTAATATTTTAAATTAACAAGCGTTGCTTAGCGCATGTGAACTAAGTTTTCAGCGCACAGGATAACAAAATGCGAGTCTACTCAAAATTTACATCTTTGGAGCACTCCCCCGCAATAGTGCGGGCGCCCTTCAGCACACTCTTATAATACATCTCGGGCGCGCGATGCTCCTTTCCCTCTGGTGGAGGGTCCGTCACAAGCTTCTGGGCATCCATCTTGCCCCAGTGCACCTTTGCGCGGGCAAGGGCCCGACGGGCACCCTCAACACAGGCGGAGTGCTTGATGACTTCAACCCACGGGCACGCATCCACCAGCCACCGCACCAGGCCGAAATAGCTCCCAGGCATGGCCTCCTTAGGCCACAACCGAACTATGAGGCCCTTCATGGCCTATTTGGCCGCCTTGTGGAGCTCGACCAGCTGCTTCAGCTGGTCACTAAGGGGCACCGGATGTCCGCCTCAGCATACTGAGACCAGAAGAGCTTCTCCGTCGAGCTTCCCTCCTCGGCCCGGTAGAATGCGGCAGCATCGGACACGCTGCGAGGAAGATCTGCGAACGCTCCTAGAGAGCTCCGAATTCGGGTAAGCAACAGGTAATTAACACTCACATGCTTACTTTGCATGAAAAATGCCTTACCCGCTGCTATTTTCTTCACTGCCTCAATCTCCTGGAGGGCCTTGTAGGCTTCGGCCTTAGCGGCTTTGGCACTCTCAAGAGCCGTTGCAAGCTCAGACTCTCAAGTCTTCGAGTCACGCTCCAGGCTCTCATGTTTTTTCACGAGATCCTGGAGCTCTTGCTCTACCTCCGCCACCCGCGCCTCCTGCTTCTCTCGCTCGGTGTGCTCCGCAGCCGCATTGCGTTCGGCCGCGGCCACCGCCTCTTTCAGGGTCGCCACCTCGTTAGTGGCCCCTGCAATACCCATGTTATCCTTGTCATTCTTTTTGCAACAAATATCCTTTTCTGCAAGGTACAATTTGACTCAGGTGTTACTCACCTTCCTTGTCCTCGAGCTGCTTCTTGGCACGGCCAAGCTCGTTCTCGGACCGCTCGAGGTTTTCCTTCAAAGTATTGAACTCCGCAGTCAGTGCGGCAGAGGTCAGCAGCACAGCCTGCAATCCCATATTGACATATTTATTATGACTCCTGAGTATATCTTTTTAGATCCTCAGTCCGGCTTTTCTTTCCGAACACCGAACCGAGCATCAGGGGCTACTGTCTATGTGGTGCCATTTTATACATATTGAAATTCTTACCTCAAAGCCTGTTAGAAGGCTGCTGCAGGCTTCGGTCAGCCCGCTCTTGGCGAGCTGCACCTTATGAATCACCGCACTCATAACGGTGCGGTGTTCCTCTTTGATGGAGGCGCCATTGAGCGCCTCCAGCAAGCTATTCGGAGCCTCCGGTTGGATGGAGGCTTCCGGCGTCACGGTCTTGCCCTTCTTACGAAGGGGTCACCCGCCGGACTCCGGAGCCACTATGGGTTCTGGGGCCGAGTCCGGTGCAAAGTCCGGGAGGTTGTCTTGCGACACCTCCGGGGCCCTCTCCTCCTGGTGAGTCCCTTCCTGGGATCCCACCTCGGCATCGTCCGCGTCATGGGGGGTGGAGGCAGTCGGAAGAGAATCCATATCCGATGCACCTAAGGACCCGCTCGATGAAGCGGGAAGATCATCCTTAGGCGGACTGCAGGGTTGTATGCGGCATTAGAAAGACATTATGTGGTGAAAAATATAAACCTTGAAGTTATTCGGGAGTCCGGATACTTACGATATCGCCAGGGGCTTGGCCCTAGGAGGCCAGTCCTCGTCGTCGTCACTGGCGTTGGCGGAGCAGTCCGGGGGGAGAGTTTTTCCCTTCTTGGACCCTTCGGCCTTCCTTGTTGGAGCGGCCTTCCTTTTCTTCCCTCCCCCCGCTGGGGGAGAGGCTTTCTTCTTCTCCTCCTCGCCTTGGTGGGAGGAGTCGGCCTCGGATTCATCATCCGATAGCACCTGAAAACGGGAACTCTTCCGAGTCCCCGTGGCCTTCTTCTTGGCCTTCTTCTCCGGCACCACGTGGGGTGCCGGAGCCAGCAGCCCCGTTAGGCGGGCATCCGCTGGGTCCTCTGGTAATGGGGCCGGACAGATAGTCCGTTCGGCCTTTGCCACCCAGTCCTGTCAAAGGTAAAGGGAGTTTAGATCCCGCATAGAGTCAAACTATGGAAAACAAGTGGCAAAATCACTTACCTCGTCAGCTGGACGCTGCGAGCAGAATCCGCGATCTTCCGTAGCGGATGCGGGAGCCTCAACACCCTTGAACATCACCTTCCAGACATCTTCGTACATAGTGTCGAAGAGCCCGCTCAGAGTCTGGTGCTGCGCCGGATCGAACTCCCACATGTTGAAGCCCCGTCGTTGGCACGGGAGAATCCGGCGGATGAGCATGACCTGGACTACATTGACAAGCTTGAGCTTCTTGTCCACCAGCTTCTGGATACAGGCTTGGAGTCCGGTCAGCTCCTCCGAATCCCCCCAGATCCGGCCACTCTCTTTCCAAGAGGTGAGCCGTGTAGGGATGCCGGATCTGAATTTGGGGGCCGCTGCCCAATCAGGGTCACGCGGCTCAATGATGTAGAACCACCCCGATTTCCACCCCTTAATGGTTTCCATGAAAGTGCCCTCCAGCCACGTAACGTGGGACATCCTGCCCACCATGGCGCCTCCGCACTCCGCTTGGCTGCCCTTCACAACCTTCGGCTTGACACTGAAGGTCTTGAGCCACAAGCCGAAGTGGGGCTGGATGCAGAGGAAGGCCTCGCACACGACGATAAACGCCGAGATGTTGAGGATGAAATTCGGGGCCAGATCATGGAAATCTAGGCCGTAGTAGAACATGAGCCCCCGGACAAAGGGATGAAGTGGGAAGCCCAGTCCGCAGAGGAAATGGGGAAGAAATACTACCCTCTCATGGGGCCTGGGGGTGGGGATGAGGTCTCCCTTGTCAGGGAGCCGGTGCGCGATGTCGCTGGACAAATATTCGGCGTCGCGCAGCTTCTGGATCTGCCCCTCCGTGACGGAGGAGGCCATCCACTTGCCTCCCGCTCCGGACATAGTTGGAGAAGGTTGAGGTGAGAAGTGCAGACTTGGGCGCTGGAGCTCGAGTTCGCGGAGATGGATAAGCCAAGGAGGAAGAAGGCGCAGGTAAAAGGGTTGGATCTTTATCCCCTTATATGGGCGGACAAAAACATGTGTCCCCACCGGCCTAGTAAAACTCTCTTATCTCCCAAGCGTCACAATCAATGGCGCGGTTGGGTTACCCACGTCCGTATTGACGGGAATCCCGGAATGAGGGGAACACGATCTCTGCTTCGACAAGACGTGCCAAGGAAACCGCTTCGCTAAACGCACGGAGATGGAACAATAGAAACAATTTGAGTAAAGGCTTGGTAGTGGTGTGACGTCATGCCACAAAATATGTCAGCAGATTGAGCTTGTGTAATGTTATTCTCTCTATGGTGGTATGTGGAATTTATTTTGCAGAGCCGGACACTATCCTGATGTTCAGAATATTCTATAAATTATTCGGAAGAAGAACCCGCCTTGCAATGCCGAAGACAACATGCACGCCAGACTCGTCGTCATTGAAGCCTGGTTCAGGGGCTACTGAGGGAGTTCCGGACTAGGGGGTGTCCGGATAGCCGAACTATCATCATCGGCCGGACTCCAAGACTATGAAGATACAAGATTGAAGACTTTGTCCCGTGTCCGGATGGGACTTTCCTTGGCGTGGAAGGCAAGCTTGGCGATACGGATATGTAGATTTCCTACCATTATAACTGACTCTGTGTAACCCTAGCTCTCTTCGGTGTCTATATAAACCGGATGGCTTTAGTCCATAGGACGAACAACAATCATACCATAGGCTAGCTTCTAGGGTTTAGCCTCCTTGATCTTGTGGTAGATCCACTCTTGTAACACACATCATCAATATTAATCAAGCAGGATGTAGGGTTTTACCTCCATCAAGAGGGCCCGAACCTGGGTAAAACATCGTGTCCTTTGTCTCCTGTTACCATCCGCCTAGACGCACAGTTCGGGACCCCCTACCCGAGATCCGCCGGTTTTGACACCGACATGCATGTTTATAAAAATGTTGGAAATGAGAGTAACATATAGCAATCATGAGGTTATACTCATAATATCTATTCTAACAATTATTAGATGCCAATTGTTATCATATCAACTCTAACAATAACGTGTGTGGTCACAAAAAACTAGGAAATGAGAGGAACATATAGCAATGATGTGGTTATAGACATACTATCTGTTCTAAATTTGTAACAATGAACAGAAAGTTGCATTCATAATGTAAAGATGAGATGAGATAGAACAACTACACAATGATATATTCCACCAGTATAGGCAGCCAATATGTGCGTCGACCACATACACGATGCCATCGTGCACTATAGCATCAGACAGAAATGGAGGATCAACAGGATTGACGATGAGCCATAACCATGTATGGTGACCGGATTCCAGATAGACTATTCCCATGTCGAACAAGGCAATGAGCTTGTAATCCATGTAGTCTTCTGATGGTGTGGGCACTTCGCAGATTACAACCTTCAGCAAACGGAGGTCGCACCAAAAGCTCGACACGTCTCATGCGTAGTAGGCAGGAGTGTCTGGCGGGCCGTGAGGCTTGATGGCGGCGGTATCCAATGATGGAAGGGTGATCTCTCGCTGGGTGTAGATATCCACGAGACACCACGGACTACCGGATTTGTGGATGAGGACGATCCAGTTGGCCTTCATGCCTGCCAAGTAGTGGTCGTCCATGAGGGACAAGCGGACGGGTAGTGGTAGCATGTCGAGGGGCACCACGGCAACCTATGTAGGATCGTCAAGTTGGTGTTTGGGCCGCCTAAGAGGATCGGGCATCAACAAGAAGGGTGTCTTGAAAAGGGCCGGCCAGTTGTAGACAAGTAGACCATACAAAGACACCGAGCATGCAGCCAGCCAGACGGTGCTGAGCGGGTCCATACGATTACAGATCTACTCCAAGAGAACATTGGGAGGGAATTCCAATCGCGGCTCTGCATGTCAGTCGGTTCTGCCATAGGTTTTTTTAGGGCGCTGAGTGATTAGGGCTTTTGGTGCCTGCGAGCGAGCGGGGAATTTTATTCAGGCGGGCGAGCTAAGAAGATGGCGTGTGTGGCCGAGCAGTGAGCGGGGGGGTATGGTACGCGCGAGCTACCAAGAAAGATGGCGCGGGCGGGTGAGCAGTGAGCAGGTGGAAATGGTGTGCAGCTGACAATGGGGAAGAGAGGAGGAAGAAGACCTGGATGAATCGCCAGGAACGAAATCAACCAGTTTAGTCTCATCAGCCGATTTGAACTTCAAAGAGGGATCCAGCTCTGTAGTGGGCTTCTTTAGAGAGGTCATGTCTGTCGGATCAACATTGTCCTTATAAAACATCAACTCTTCCGTTGGACAAACCGATTCAGCATAGGCCGCATAACCTTCCTCACACTCCAGAGCAATCTTACGGCTACCATGAACCGTGATGGTTCCTTTGTGACCCGGCATCTTGAGCTGCAGATAAACATAACATGGCCTTGCCATGAATTTAGCATAAACCAGGCGTCCAAATAAAGTATGGTACGGACTTCTGATCTTGGCCACTTCAAAGGTCAGCGTCTTGTACCTTGAATCATTCTCATCTCCAAAAACCACCTCCAGAGCTATCTTACCAACTGGGTAAGCCGATTTACCAGGCACCACTCCATGAAAAACGGTGTTTGATGGTCTAATATTCTTATCTGTCAACCCCATACGCCGGAAGGTTTCATAGTACAAGATATTGATACTGCTCCCTCCGTCCATGAGTACCTTGGTGAACTTATAACCTCCTACCTGCGGTGCAACCACCTAAGCTAGGTGACCCGGATTGTCAACCCAGGGCGGATGATCCTCCCTGCTCCAGACAATAGGTTGCTCAGACCAGCGCACATAACGGGGCACTGCCAGTTCAACAGAGTTTACTGCCCTTTTATGGAGTTTCTGATCGCGCTTGCACAAGCTAGTAGTGAAGACATGATACTGTCCACCGTTTAACTGTTTTGGGTTACTCAGATAACCCGACTGATGTTGATTCCCCTGATTACCCTGTTGATGGTTACCACCTTGGTTATTCTGATTGCCCTGATTATTCCGAAATCCTGAGTTTGAACCGCCACCATCATAACCCGGCCCATGGAATCCTGGACCGGAACCACCAGATGGACCCTGATCATACCGAAAAAGGTCAGAGTTTTTGAATTCCCTCATGATGTGGCAATCCTTCCAAAGGTGCATGGACGGAACCTCCTTTATCCCGTGCTTTGGGCAGGGTTGGTTTAACAGGCATTCCGGATTCATTCCTCCATTGTGCTAGGGCGGTTTACCCTTACGGCGCTGCATATTACCCTACATACTGGTGTTAGCTACAAAATCAAAATTGTCCACTTTACGCTTACCATTGTTTCTGTGGCCCGCCTGGTTATGTTGTCCCTTTGAATTGGCATTCTTCTTTCCCTTCTCCTGTTTCTCTTCATCAGAATCAGGGTCTTTGGTACTATCAGAATCAACATACTTAACCAGAGCTACCATGAGTGTTCCCATATCATTGCAGTGATGCTTGAGCCGTCCCAACTTCATTTTTAGCGACTTAAACCGGCAATTTGCTCTCCAACGTCACAATTGCTGTATCTGGATTGATGCGGCCTGATGAATGCAAAATTTCTGAAACCCAGCGCACCCAATGGGTTGTTGATTCATTCTCTCCTTGGACACAAGCTGCTAGATTTACAATGGGCATAGGTTGCTCGCATGTATATTTGAAGTTTGCTATGAACTTGACCTTCAACTCATCCATGAATTGATCGAGTTAGCGGGCATGCTCTTCAGCTAGGTGCGAGCCGTTCCTTCTAGCATCATGGTGAAGTATTTTGCACACGCTACTTCATCCATATCTAGCATCTCCATTGCCATCTCATAACTCTCAACCCACGCCTCGGGGGGCTGATCAGTGGTATAGT
Source organism: Triticum dicoccoides (assembly GCF_002162155.2). Taxonomy (NCBI): domain Eukaryota; kingdom Viridiplantae; phylum Streptophyta; class Magnoliopsida; order Poales; family Poaceae; genus Triticum; species Triticum dicoccoides. The sequence continues at coordinate 314,256,915 of NC_041385.1, read as the reverse complement.
TAGGCACCTTGCATGGACCTTTGAAATCTTTGGGAAACCGCACATTACGGAGAGCCGGGATGAGACACGGCACTCCCCAGGAGTTGAAGGAAAGCCCGGTCCCTCGTTCTACTGACGCCGTTGGCTGAACCGGGGCGGGATGACGATGACCCGCGTGTTGCGCTGCTAATGCGGCCTCCCTTCACGCTCTGCCATTATCCACCACATCCTGAGCATTCAAACCGCCATTCGCCGGATTAGGCCCTCGAGGGGCATCACGACGCTGCGCACTACTTGACACAGCCGGTTCGTCTATGTGCCTGCTATAACTCTTGCTCGGACGAGGGGTTTAATGTATTCTGTCTAGGCTGTAGAAATAAGCCTGTTGCTATACAACGGCGGTTTGAAGAAGATCCCTGGCTCGCCGAGTCTCAATCGCTGCGAATGAATCACCCTCCATCGGAATAGCTGCCAAACGTGATGCTGCCGCTATCATATTATCCAAGGGTCTAGAAAAGTGACCCGGTGGTGTCGCTACATATTGCGGCGGGTTGTCCGTCCGTCGAGGCGGGTCCATCGCCCGTGGTTGATCCGGCGCTGCCCTAGGTGCCTCGGTCCGGTTTACTCCTGCCAGATTGATAGGCCCAGCTCCTGGTGTACCGAAGATATTCAGACCCTCGTAAATTTGCGGCAGTCGAGACCGGTACTTCCTTCTCATAACTTCGTTTGACGCATTCTGATCCAACATAAGCCGGTAATTCTGTGCCTGGATCAATTGTGATTGGGCATCTAAAGCGGCCCGCTCTTCATCCATCCTGGACTCCTCAGCTGCCAAGTCCGCCTTGGCTTGAGCTATCTGATCCTTCAGCTTCGGAACATCTGCATTATGCTGAACTTGAGTCTCTGGAGCCACCTTTGTAGTCAACAATGCCGTCAAGGCGTCCAGTAAACCGGCAAGAACTTGAGCCGGCCGGCGCGCCGGGCCTCCTGCCGCGATTGCTGATTTGGATATCATTGCTATTGTAGATGAAGATTGTACGGTGGGTTGCATACCGGCCATGAAGATCGCAACCCGGTTTGGCGGTTCAAGGGGACCCGGAATACTGACGCCATCGGAATATCCCCCAATCCGACCATCTTGCAGTTGATTTAGCGACTCGGTTTCGGCAGTGGATGATTCACCATCTGAGTAGATGGCTGTCTCACCGTCGGACACCGGTTCAGACTCCGCACCATGGATGAATCCCATGAATGCATTCTTCATGGCAGGCTGAACCCGGGCAGGACTTGCACGTTGAGCCGTCTCGACGAGGTCGGTGGAGATGTCCGGCTCAGGGCCCGGTTCGCCGATCTTGGCAATGAAAACATGAATTCCGCCAAAGGGGACCCGGTACCCATACTCGATTGAGTCGGCCTCGGGGCCCCAGCCTGCGTTGTCAATGTAAAGCTTTCCGCGATGACTTTTGGTAATCCGGCCAACCGCGTACCCTTTGAGTCCTTCAAAGTTTCCCTTTAGGAACTCGAAACCATCGTGCGATAGCCCCACGGTGGGTGCCAACTGTCGTGGAAATATCGCGTCAGATGTCCTAGCGGAAGGACTTAGTCGTGGAGCCATCGCAACGAGATTAGCCTGAGGGGGTTAAACCGGACAAGGGACACGAGAGTTTTATACTAGTTCGGCCCCTTACAATGAAGGTAAAAGCCTACGTCTAGTTGTGATGGGATTATTGGGGTTTCGATGACCAGGGAGCAAATACGCTTTACCTGGGTCTCGAGTTGTTGTTTCTTGTCCCTGAACCGCCGCCGGGTCATCCCTTTATATACACAGGGTGACGCCCGGCCGGTTTACGGAGTCCCGAGGCCGGCTCATACAAGTGTCCGGCTCGGTCTCTCCCTTTCCCTAACTTACAATACAAGTTATACAACTATGGTGGTTTACCACTATGGGCCCTAATCCGCCTCTGGGCTCTGGGCCTCTAAGCCTTATCAGTAAAGCGCCATCTTCTTTGTCTTCCTGGGCTTCAGTATAGTTGAGCGTGAACCGGCCCCTCCTGGGTGGTTTACACTTAGTAGTTATATCCTCAACAAGAGAGGAGGAAGAAGAGGGAAAGACAAGGAAGAAAGTATCCATATGCCTCTACTCTCATCCTGTCCAACAAGATGAAATATTGGCCAAGGCACCCGGCGCCAATAATATAGGAGTACCAGTAGTATTTTGTGTCAAATTTTGACCATCTATTTAACTAATAAAATGTTAATGCATTTCACCAAAAATCATATCACTGGATTCGTATTTGAACATAGGTTTTAATGGTATACTTTTTTATGAGATGCATTAACACTTTGTTAGTTAAATTTACGGTCAAAATTCTACACTAAGTACAAAGGGGAGCATTAAACCAGGACGGAGGTTTGTATATAGGTAAATAAAAAAATCATCAACCAAGGTAGTAGTAAATGATGAGTGCCCGAAGATTTTTTTTCAAAAGTACTCAATAATGGGCTCGTTTTCCTCAAAAAAATTGTGTTTACGAACGTATTAATTGGAATGCATGCATGAGGAACAAATGACCAGAACTTTTACACGCATTGGTGAGTTTTCTCTTAATTCTTGCATGCAACATTTTAGTTAAGCTTGAAATATGAACATGTCAATGGGAGGGAGTAAAAGCCTCATGCATGCATGCATGCATGCATGCAACATGCAACACTCACACGTACACATGCACGCACGCAACACTCACGCATCCATGCAGCACACAGCACACGGCGCAACACACACGCTCACGCTCAAGTGCTCAACCTACTCCCTCCGTCCGTGAAAGATTGTACATATAGATATTTACACATTTACCATGAGGAATCGGAACTTCATGGCATAATTAATGCCCAAAAGTAGCATACTTATGTGTGCATGCGACCATTGAGAGAAGAAGATTGAATGAAGGTTTTTGCATGTTGTAATTAAGGATAGACATGTAGCCTATAGCTAGAGCACAAGTTGGTGCATTAGTCAATCAATATCGATTAGATTAAAGCCTAAGTGCACAGGAGGTGTAGATGTACACTCTTTGTTGGAAGACAGAGGGAGTACGCATGCATGCACTCATATACATAACCAGGGTGGTTCGCACGCAAGTGTTGGACTCCTGTCGCGCCTGCGTAAAGTTTAGTCGACGTGGCACTTTGTTGACTGGTTAAATTGACACCTGGTTTCTGGGTCCCACTTGTCAGTTGGCAGAGCAAAGAAATCAGTATGTGCCCGGTCAGTAGGGTGTAATATGGTGCTCTATGGTGAGCTAGTGATTGTATAATCACCGCATAACTATATAGTGACCGTAATGAGCGTATTGTTACATACGTTGACTACCAGTGTATTTTTCTTATTTCAAATTAAGCCATATTAACCGGAAAGGACGCAGTATGGACTAGTGCTGCTTTGATGTGTCCCGTCAACTCACTGAACAAGAAGAAGCTTGCTTACTATGCCCTCTCCCTCGCCCACGCATGGTGGCTCACGGGACGAGGAGAAGCTTTCTTACTACGTAAGCATATGCCCTCTCCCTCGCCCATGCGCGCAGTGACTCACATGATGGGGAGAGGGTTTTGACTATAGCACCCTCTCCCTCGCCCTCGCCGTCGCGATGGACATGCATAGTTCATTCGGTGTCAGATTGCCAGAAGCATATTGTACTATAGTATCATCATTGTTGGACCTTCCTAAGAGGCGAAGAGCCAAGTGCAAGGTTCACACGAGTACGAACTGTTGAACATCCCGAAGAGGCAAAGAGCCAAGCGCAAGGTTTTATAGGAGTTGTCATCCTAGTAGGAGTTCTACAACTATAGCGAACGATGCTACCGTATGATGCCGCCACATCACCTATATCCAAAGTTGTGCCACATTTTTTCTCAAAGAGCGTGTTGGAGCCCGTGCAACAACCACACAATTTTCACGTACACATAACACACTTACTAGTAATAAATTCTAAAGGAAAAATGCTAGTATGCCACACAAGTTCATCTCCACTTCATGTGATAAATTTGTGCACGACTAGTCTACATATATTTGCAGTGCTACCATTCACAATTTACCATACTCCACTTACATGTTATAGATGGGATCCATGTCCTCCTCCAGGTTCCAGTCCCAGGTGTTCTTCATGGATTCACGATCCATAGCGGTGGGCAACGGGAATCATTGTCGCAGCTTTCTAGTCCGATTCCACACAATGGAGACTCATCCAAGCTGCAGCGGCATAAATCAGGGATATCGTGTCCCAGCATGTCATTCATCCGGCAGTGCGCACTGAAGACACAACCATGCTTCGTGAATAGCAGGCCTTCGGTGTCATGCACGAAAGGTGGCATCCGATTCACAATGGGGTAGTTGACCCCAATGAAAAGCGAGTACTCTCCAAGAGTGTTCCTCGGCACCCACATAGCATCACAGGGGTCGAACTCGGCGCCGTTCATCTGGTACACGCGGCATCTCAGATCTAGACACATGGTGACGTATATAGTCAAGGTCCATGCATAATAATGTTATGCTCAAATATGGCGGTCTGTAATACTGTGCAGCAAATAGTACTACTCCGGTATAGAGGAAGTATAATAACCGGATTATTATATATAGCCACTCTTGGCGACATGGATGAGATAGTAAGACATGGAAAAACAAAAAAGGTGGGAGCTAGTGGGTTCAAGTCTTCAAGGGCCTAGCTTGCTATACGTGTCCTCCAAGGTAAAAAGTACTCCTACTAGTACTAGTAAGTAGTACAACAATGAAAGAGAAGGCGAGAAGGTTAAAAAATATAATACTAAATTGTACTACTAGTACAGTAAACATGTCCCATTCAAGAAAAGAAAATAATTAACAATTACTACTCTACTACTCTAACACACAGCAATGAGAAAATGGGATACCTGGGTAGATGGTGACGGTCCGATCAGGGTAGATTGTGTGACCATGTTGCACATCGGTGGTACCATGGGTAACGACTGCTAAGATAGTTGAGCCCAATATGCCAAAGTCAGCTACAAGGTTCCAGGTTAGATCGAATCGCATATGCAAATGCACATCCAGGATCAGCGATATTATTTTAATCGGGGGATGACTGGTCCTTGCAAAATAATGGAGTACAGTTAGGGATGCAAATGATGGTTTGTGCATTCCATTTGTAATATCCCATACCGTTGGATGGCAACCGGATGAAACAGGTCCCCTGGCTTGTCACCGCGAAGATGCGGCCTACATGGCGCACGACGTCTTCGAATTTGTAGGGGTACAAATCTGTCGTGACCAACATGTGCTAGCCTCTGCCGTTACTGTCTCTTGTATTGATGGCAATCCTGATGTCAAACACTACGATGAGATAGTAATCATCGTAGCCGCGTCGCTTTGTCAGCAGGTCCACAATTGCTATCTTCTTCAATCTCATGTAGGCATCATCATACGTATTCAAGCCCAGCCAGTCCAGAAGGCCAATCCCAATGGTGGAGAAGGGGTCTACGGGAATGGCCGCAGTGCTGTGGATGTTGTGCAAAATGATTGTGGTATTTGGCCGGAGGTATGCAAGCCAATCTTTGTTGGCACCAACCCAGACATATATATAACACGGTGGGCGGGGGAAAGATTACGGGATAGAATAACTAAGTACTACATGATCCAACTCCATGATTGACCTGCTCATCGGACAAAATCCGACTACCTCTCAACGTCGGCAACTCTAGCAAAGTCAACGTGCAACCTTGGCAAGGGAGCAGTGGACTGTTCGAAGGGTTGTCCCATAGAATAACCTTCTCCTTGAGGACGCATGGAAGACCAACAAACATGTCCTTTTCCCAAGCCTGTTTAAGCACCATCTTAAAAAAGTTGGTGCAGGAAGCACCAAGTCTTGCGACGGTGAGGACGTCGGAGCGGCATGCGATTTCTCACAGAGGATCATTGTCCAAGGCTTCCCAGCCCCAACGAGGAGGAGAACCGCCTGACAAATCTATGGGAGCAACGACGAACTGCCTTGGTCTCTTCGGGGAGAGGGGAATTGGCGAGGTGATGAGGACATGGAGGCCATAGTTACACCCACATCCGCTACTACTATACCTATTGGATTGATTACTATAGATGGTGCACGCCAATTATATTATCAGGTACTTTCATTTCTTGGTAATTGTTCTGAAGTTCATGAGAATATGATGTTGCTTAACTTCGATACATTTTTGTTGCTTACAGTTGAAGGGCCTAGCATGGACAAGAACGATGAACATTGGAGCATTATCAAGCATGAAGATGAAGGCGCGTGCGAAGAGAACAAGAACGAAGTTTGTAGTGGAGATTTTCGCACTTTGAAGCCACCATGATGACATACAAGAAGATGGACGAAATATACAAGATGGCCTTATTTTCGCACTTTGAAGATGGACAAAATTTTGTCCATAGCTTATTATTGGTGTTGCGCCGCCTTATTGTTTGGCCAGGCCCATGTAATTTGGAAATACTACTCCATAAGTTGTTTTTAGAGTCCATATTCTAGGGGAAACAAACCGGGAGGTATTTTAGTCCCACCTTGCCAAGGGTGGACGAAATCCCCTCTCTTTTCCCCTATAAATATAGCTCTTAAGGCATTGTTTAGACTTGGGTTTTATTTAGTTAAAAGTTAGTCATCGCTGCAACTTCGTCTACTTCGTTTGTGTCCAACGGCCAGACGAAGACCACTTATGGAATCCCACTTTTATCAATACTTCATCCATATTCGCAATATTCAGATTGCTTAATCATATTCTTGCTTGTTCTTTGATTGCTTGCAGGAATAGACCTTCGTGGTCAGGTTGATCATGCTTCGGCGTGGTCAATAACCTCTCGGAGTTGGTTTAGTGATTGCTAAGGTGTAACGTCGTTGCATGTTTGTAGTCGGATCGTCCAAGTCATCTCCACCAAATCGATAGTTATCATCTCAGTGAAAGATCGGGACACCCCCGCCTCTATCAAGTGGTATCAGTTTTTAGGTTGCTCGATGAGATTTTACAGTTTTTCATAGTTTAGATCGCATCTGTCATTCATACCTACAGTCCACAAAAAAGCCAACGAAAAGTTAGATTAGTTCATCTGTGTCCCAGACAGTCTGAGCCTTTCGCTATTATCACTTAGTTTTTGCATTGTTGAATTTTCGGTTGCATCGTGTGTCGAGCTGCTGGTTTTAGTGTCGAAACTTTTAGAGTTTCGACTTCTAGTCACCTTTTGTTCACGTCACGTATGCACACACCATTATCCACTTCATTGTCATCTTCCGTTGGTACTTATTTTTGTGGCCACCGCTATCGCCATCACCACCATCCGTCTGCTATTGTCGTTCATCCACATCATCATATTAGTACATCTTTGAGCCTGATTCATCTTGTGAAAAAAGTTGAGAGAAAAAAAAGGTGATCTAGAGAGAGATTGGATCAGTCACAGAAAAAGGGAAGAGAAAAAAATACATCTTGATATATTCATGGTTGTTTGAGCGTTAAAAAAAGAGGCATTCTAAAAAGAGAAAGAACTCACGTGAGTAGTTGAGAAGGAAACTACAAAAATAGATACGGCTGTTTGGTTCGGTTGTGTACAAGGAAATGCAGGCAAAAAAAATCTGTTCGGTTTGCAAGGAGAATACATCTATTGACTTTCCCTAGTTGGTTGGCTGGATCATCGTAGTTGCCACGTTTGGAACTTAGAGAAAGAAAACGGAGAAAGGGAAAATCAGATCGGTTTAAAAATTGCTACAGAAGGTAAGTTTGGCGCAGTTTCCCGAGAATAAGGATTGCGTTTGGAATATTGCCTATCACGTGATCATTGAAGATCGGTTGGGCTCTGGGACGTGATTCCCTCCCATGTTGGTTGCTTGAGTTTGGAATGAAGTCCAAAAAAAACAGATCGGCCACAACAAAAGAGAGAGAGAGAGAAAGAGCGGGCTGATTGGTTTAATTCAACAGAGAAAAGAGAGGTTGGCAGAATAAAAGGAACGGAGAGAGAAAGTTTCCTTTGGTTGTTAGATACTAGCAAAAGAGCCCGTGCGTTGCAACGGGGGAGAAAACATAAAACACATTCTTAACCCAACAACCATCACTCAAGACCACAACAGGTTCATCTTCTTTATTTTTGCGAGGCATCATATTTGTGTTGCTTCTTATCCTCCTTCTCACCCTCGCCGGCGATGGCTTCGGTGTTCACACAAAATAAAACAAAACGTGTTTGAATGTTTAATCCTAAGGTGTCTCTCTCTCCTCCCTCCCTCCCTCTCTCTCTCTCGCTCGCTTTCTCTCACTCTCGCGATGAGAAATCTGTTGTTTTCCCCTGCGACATTTTTCAGAGGTATGCGTGTGTAGTTATTGATGTTTTTTTTTCTCTATATTGTTGATAGTGGGGTGTTTATTTGCAATCCGGGTCGCCGCCGGTATGAAAGGAAAATGAATCTTACACTATAATTATAAGTTTGCTCCCAAAATGATATTTTAAAAAAAATTAACAAGTAAAATTAACATCATATTTAGACTCCACATATTTTTCTAATAAAATTTCATATATAATATGTTAAAATAGAAGTTACGGTTTAAAAGATACGGATAATTTAGAAAATTATTTGTTTGACTTAAATATATTGCAAAGTAATATTTAAAAATACTTAGCAGGTGAAAATAATCTCATATTCATATTCTACAAATTTTTCTAATCAAATTTCATATATAACATGTTCAAATCGGAGTTACGGTTTAAAAGATATGAATGTTAAAAAAAACATTGTTTGACTTAAATATGATCTGCGGATGAGTTACCTAAAACATCAGGGGGGTTTTCGAAAAATGTAAAATTACGGATCGGGTGTGACTTAAATCCGGACTGCGTGTTGATTTCAACAAAACACAGGAACTTTTGTGTAAAATATGAAAAAAAAACGATTCATTTTAACTTAAAACAAGACTGCGGGTTGAATTCAATGTCGTGACGGACGAAAGAAACCCAATTTGCTTTATTATTAGGTAAAGATAAAGATACGTGGAAACAAGTCCCACGAATTTTTGATCAGCCAAAAAAGGAGGAGGGGAATTAAAGAGTCCAGATTCGGTTAGTGGTTTTCACATTCTGGACGTTTCTTGAAAAAAATAGGAAACAAATAATAAAGCCTATTCGGTTTGGAGTTCTAGCCACTCACGTTTGGTGTTTAAAAAAACGAGGAGCAGAATCAATTACGGGAGGACTAGAGATCGCAGCAAATAAAAAAGGAAGGTAGAGCAGAATTTTTATTACTTGCAAGTTTATTGCTTACAAAAAAAATCTGTTGTGATTTGCTCTTACGTCGGTTTGGAGGAATATTTTGGGGTCAGTTTTGGCACCTTCGATGGGAAAGCCAAAAAAAAAAGATCTAGTGGGCACGCTGGACTTTGGTGAGAAAAGAAAACAGTGTTCCTTGTGACGATTATGATGATTTACGAACTACCTTGTTGCACTCCTTGTTAGAGGAAAGTGAAGATAATTTTATGGATAGATTTTGGGGAGGATTAAACCGTGATATTCAAGAGACACTAATTCATGAAGAGTGTTATACTATAGACCGTTTCTTTCGTCTTACTTGCAAAGCTGAACAGGAAATAAAACGACGTGTTGTCCACAAGGAGAATAAGCGGAAGGTGCACATTCCAATAGATGATACGGTTGTTCCTTCCATTGCGCCTACCATGACAACAACATCTGTTGTTGAGAGCACTACATCACCTCCACCACATGACCTGTCGCCGCCGAGAGTGCCTAGATCATCTGAGTTGATCATAAGAGGTAATGAAAAAGGTACCGATCTTCCACCTCCACATGAGTATAATGAATCCCTTGTCAATTTAAATGCACCATGCGATGAGCTACCTACTACTTTGATCACACCACCTATTTTAGAGGACTATGTTGATGATTTGACTTTGCCATGTGATCAAACAATTTTGAGAGAGCCCATTGAATTAACTATTGATGCGAAAGAACCATGTGAATCAGAGAATAAATTAGATTTGGATCAAATACATTTGAAAATAATTTTGCCAATGTTTAATCATTTTGATATGACCTCCAATCTTTGTGATGATTCTGTGTTGAATAACGTGTTGCATGTTTGCTTATTTAAGCATGTTGTAGCTTGTAATTTTGAAACAATTAAAGTTTATTCAGCAATGTTGGGATGGTTTAATGATAAGCATTGTCAATCTTTTGATATGAATAAGAGCTTCACTTATATTTGCAAACCGAGTTGCAATATTTTCATGCCTTTGACTTCTTGTGATAATATATTGGCTTTATATTTCACGGCTTTTGAAGGGTGATATCGTATAACTGTGTCACATGTGCCACAACTGACATCAGTAAAAATGGATGACATATACATATACAGCATGTACACCTTGTCTCTTTTGTTAGCCACATTTCAGGTTAAGCAACGCCGAGGATGGCTTTGTTTTCAAGAAGGGGAGGATGATGAGGACATGGAGGCCATAGTTACACCCACATCCGCTACTACTATACATATTAGATTGATTACTATAGATGGTGCACGCCAGTTATATTATCAGGTACTTTCATTTCTTGGTAATTTTTCTGAAGTTCATGAGAATATGATGCTGCATAACTTCGATACATTTTTGTTGCTTACAATTGAAGGGCCTAGCATGGACAAGAAGGATGAACATTGGAGCATTATCAAGCATGAAGATGAAGGCGCATGCGAAGAGAACAAGAACGAAGTTTGTAGTGGAGATTTCCGCACTTTGAAGCCACCATGATGACATACAAGAATATGGACGAAATATACAAGATGTCCTTTTATAAATTTCGTCCATAGCTTATTATTGGTGCTGCGCCGCCTTATTTTTGGGCCAGGCCCATGTAATTTCAAAATACTACTTCATAAGTTGTTTTTAGAGTCCATATTGTAGGGGAAACGAAGTGGGAGGTATTTCAGTCCCACCTTGCCAAGGGTGGACGAGATCCCCTCTCTTTCCCGCCTATAAATATAGCCCTTAAGGCATCGTTTAGACTTGGGTTTTATTTAGTTAAAAGTTAGCCATCACTGCAACTTCGTGTACTTCGTTTGTGTCCAACGGCCAAACCAAGACCGCTTATGAAACCCCACTTTTATCAATACTTGATCCATATTCGCAATATTCAGATTGCTTAATCATATTCTTTCTTGTTCTTCAATTGCTTGCAGGAATAGACCTTTGTTGTCAGGTTGATCGTGCTCCTGTGTGGTCAATAACCACTCGGAGTTGGTTTAGCGATTGCTAAGGTGCAACGTCGTTGCATGTTTGTAGTCGGATCGTCAAAGTCGTCTCCTCCAAATTGATACTTATCATCTCATCGAAACATCGAGACACCCCCGCCTCTATCACGAGGAGAAGATAAGAGCGTAACCGCTGGGCCTCGTATGCGGGAACGCATAGTGGTAGTGCCTTGTGCCCCACGATAGTGAGGCTATTATTTTCTACATACTCATACTGTAGCACTAGTACTACTACTTTCTCAACTAGTAGTGTGATGTACTGTACTTCTATAGTGCACCAGTTTTCAACTTTTGAATCTCAAGGCCAAGGAGCTACAGTTGCAAGTGGATGGTACTACTGTTCTCTAGAACCATCACTGTACTATCAATGCAGGGAAAGTGCGCCTGTGTAGTGCGTATTCTCCGTGCTCTATTCAAGTGCATAGCTGGCCTACTCAGCTGCTCCTCTCACGCACACACTAGCAGCCTGTTTATCAGTGATGGTTACTGCGGGGGCAGAACATTTGAGTTCTTTGCTACAGCGAGACTAGGCTTTTCGCTTACATTTGTGGAGGTGTAATGGATCTCGTCGAAATTTGTTAGTAGTTCCTTCTTTATGAATGAGATGAGGCAATGCTTTTGCCTCCGCTTCAAAACAACAAAATCACATCAACAGGAATTTCTTTTGAGTACTAGCAATTTACATACAAAGCCATATTTCACAGTTCCCAATGTCGCGCCAGGCTTTTCTAGCTCCTCGGGCTTAATTGGGAGGCGCTAGTTTAAATATGCTAGCTGATGAGGAAGCTACAAGCGAGGTACGGCTAGGGAAAGCACGTAGGCGAGTATATAGGAGTACTACTCTAGTACGCGAGCCACGAGATGATGGGAGGGAAAACCCATTCACGTGCCTGGGCTATCCAGTGCACCCAGATTGTGGTGCGACATGTCCGTCTGGCTTCAAAAGTCAAACTGCCAGTGAACAATATTGGCTCGCAGCGAGGTTACTATTTTAAAAAAAGGCCACCGTGCGTTCGGACGGGATCGAACCCACAAAACAAGCTATACACTCCCGTGATGACTAGTAGTACTCATTGGTGTACAATGCAATCTAGAATCCCCTTTTGTCGCTAGTACATTGTTCCTTACAAGAAATCAGTAATAATGCCAAGAAACTACTACTACCACTTACCAATCAGCCCAACCAAGAAATGACTACTCTACAAAGTGCCATTATAGGCACTTTTCAACCCATGTCGCCCCTTAAGTCAACGCCTTCTATTCGACCGACAAGTTAGGCGTTATGACTTGTGGGACCTACATGTCAGTCTGAACAAAAATCCCCGAGTGACCTCCTACCTCCGACCCGTCCACACCTAGTCATCCTCGTCCATGGGACGCAGCTACTGCCACCGGCAGAAGACGAGGTGAAAACCGTCGGTGGTGCGGAGCCCATCTTGCGGTAGCCCGAATGCCAGCTCCGTCCAGCGCTCACGACCGCTGGCTAGCCAAGATAGCACACACCCTGCTGGATGCATTCAGCTGCTTGTCTGCAAAGTTTGCTAGCTAGGTTGGCACGGCGGTGAGGCGGCTTGCTCGCACGCGCTGCGCTAAGGCCAACCATATGGCTCGAGCGAAGGCCAATGCGGCGGCTTGCTCACACGTGAGTCACACTCGGGCCAGCCAGCCAACCCGTGCGGAGGCCAGCGTGGCGTCCGGCCCGTCCGGCGGAGCGGCGGCCAACTCGCTCATTACCAGCGCCACCGATGAACACGCATTAGTACTGTTTGAAGTAATGTTCAGGAATAATAATGATTGGAGGAGGAATAACTAGATCGAAGGTCAGATGTGGGTCCCTTGTGGCAACGGTGAAACAAAATGTGTTGGTTTAAGCTGCCTCGTCAGCACGGAAGTGTAGTCCAACCCTGTCATAAACGGGTTTAAACGAGCCTAATCAGCACTAGGTAGTACTTTTTTGGTGTGGATGAAGAAATTTTGGGTATGTTTTTGCTATTTTTTGTACAATAGTTTCTTCCTAGGGCTGCTTTGGTGAGGTGAGGGAGGGATGTGGTTGGTTTTAAGATACTAACTAAGGGTTTTTCACAAATTGGTAGAGAAGTGGGATGTTGTTGAGAAAAGGAAACAACATACCTCACAGTCGTTAGATGTAGATCTAATGGTCAGAAATGACGGATGGCAGACACACCATCATCACCAACCAAGTCTTCTATAGGAGTACTAGCAATAAAACATCAAGATGCATTTTTTATAAAAACACCTGTTGTGATTGACCCATGCGGGAGTAATCCCATGTGTAAAAACTAATGATATCTCGAGAAAGAGGAAAGATAAGGTGAGGAGGAGTGGGGTGTGGTGATGACTGGTGGTCGGACTAAGCGGAGGTATGGGGATGGACGACACCGGCTGCGACCACCATGTCAGTTTGTTCCGGAGGCTTCCTTTTTTAATTGCTCAACAATGAGGTTGTGAGAGATAAGGATGAACGAGGGAAGGCCTTGTCTGCAAATGTGGAGAGAGGTGCGGGTATCTTTTAGTTTAATATCTATCCGTCAGATATAGATCGGATGGTCTATATTGCAAGATGGCGGGCGTACCATCATCACCAACTCGGTTTTTTATAAGAGAAGAGATATATGTATGGAGATACAAATGTATTATCGATAAACTTGGATCTACATTATATTCAACGACTGAGCATGTGGGGCCTTCGCACGATGACTTCTCAATTGTGTAAAACAAAAGTTTTTCCCATCGCTGATAAGGAGGGTGTGACGGCGGCGCGCTTTCGGCTTGCTCTAGTCCTAGTAGTCATACTAGGTGGTCTATGCACGTGTAGATTTATTCTTTTTCATGTCTCGTGTTTGCCGTACTGCCACGATTATTGATGAATAGACAGTAAGTTATTCATGGGAAAACTTTGTTGAGCGTGTGTGCGAGAGAGAGAGAGATAGCGTGTGTGTGTGATATGTGTAGAGATTGAGGTAATGATAAGAGATTCTTTGTGTCTCTGTGTGTGGAGGATAGAGAGATACATGTGCATGGGGCTTTGTGTTGTGTAACATGGAGACACATAGACATAATTAGAGAGTGAGTGTGTGAGATACACATGCGGACATAGGGAGAGATGTGGGACTTAGAGAGATGGCGAATTTTGGTGTGCATCTGATCTAGAGAGAGCGGGGATATATACATACCTAGAGCTGGGGAGAATATGCAAGGGTGTGTGTCTTAAAGAAAGGATCCATATAGATGGGTGTTTGTGCGTGTCTGTGTGTGTTTGTGCGTGCGTGTGTCTGTGAGAGGGAGTGTGTTTCTGTGGAGAAGAGAGACCAATAATGATGTAAACCTAGTATAGGTAAGGGGAACGTTGTGACATGTGTGTCAAAGAGAGGCAAAGGCATGTGTAGTAGCGGGATAGCATGGGTGCGGGCGGGGATCAGACTATTTGGAAGAGACATCGAGTGTGTGTGGGAGAGGGGTGTGTGTGTGTGTGTGAGAGAGAGAGAGAGAGAGAGCTAGCGAGGGAGAGAGAGAGGAAGAGAGGGGTCGTTTGTGTGCAGAAGTGGCGTATAGATAGGGAGACAATGTTGATGTTGTTCGAAAGTGGCCTATGTATGGAGACGCAAGGGAAGCGAGTCATTGTGTGTGTGATAGGGACTTCATGAGAGATCTAGAATAGATGGTTTAGAGAACAACGTGCATGATTGAGAATGGTGATACATTAGGGAGCTATGGAAAGTGTCATGACATATATGTATATAGGGAAGGAGCTGGGGCGGGTCCGCATGTGGGAGAGATGGAAAGAGGAGAGTGGTGCACAAGGATACAAAGTGTGCTTGTTTACAGTGGGAGTGGTGTGTGCGGTGAGTGTGCGAGAACCATATAACTACGAAGATAGACGTTTGGGGCGACGTCTTGTGTGTATGCGAAAGATACACTCCATATAGTGCGTTTGCTTGGGAAAGAGTGATGCCGAGAGACCTAGAGAGTGGGGTAAGAGATGTCTGCATGCCCGAGAGACAAAGTGATAGAGACCTATACTGGGGTCCGGACTTTAGAAGAGAGGGGGATGTTAATGTTCTTGTGTGTTCGTGTCCGGGGGAGAGAACGACTTGTATGTGGGGGGGGGGGGCTTCAGATAAAGAGTGAGGTGTCTATATTTGAGAGACGTTAGCGTAATTGAGATATATATGGTCAATAGTGTGCGCACTCATGGTTGATCAATTTGTTTCAAATTTGGACTATGAGATAACGATACTTTTGAACATGCGTGATATACTTTGAAGTACCAGAATTACAAACCTAAGATTGGAATTTTGGAATTCGACTCCATCATTAGCTTTTGTAATTCATTTAAACGGAGGTACATTTTTAAGCTGGGATTTCGTGATTTCAAATTCATATATCAAACCTAGAGATATACACATACGGTCATGTTCAAACTTTATAATCATCCACTTTATTCATACACATACACATTTTTGCTTTTGTCATCATATTTAGGATAAACACATTTGGAATTTCATTTGAATTGGACCATATGATGGTATTTGCTTGCACTAGCTCAATGATCCATATTTGCATTGAATGGACAATCTAAGTTTCGAGTTGGAGGCACTGATTTTCAAAACTTGCACTTCTTTTTTGCCTGCAAAACAAATAAATTCTCGGCTATGATATCATAGTCGGCCATACAAGAGCAGAACACTTAATTTTAGGCACCAAAAGCTTTCAAACTTCCTGCTCACATCGAAATATCTCGTGCCCGAAAGATTAGCCCTGCAATATTCCTCTTTTACCCCTGCCACATGAACGGAAAAGGGCTGCTTTTGTAACTGCATTCTTTTCCCCTCTTTGCCTCCAACATTCTTCCCCAGAGACCATCCCCTTCCCCTCCCCGACCCCCCTAACCACGCCAACCTGCCGAATCTAGTCCTCCACCGCATTGGTGGACCTCACACCCCACCGGATCTACCTTCCGCATGTTGGAACCCCCAACTGCCAACTCACCACTTCACCGGAGCCGCTTCAACGACTTGCTTGTCCATCGCTCCAAATCTCCTTGACCGCCATCATGGTCCACAACACCGAATCTGCTTCGTCGGCGTCCTCGCCCACCATTGTGTCAGCCCTTCACTGACTCCTTCGTCCGTCCCATCGCTGGCCCTTCATACAAGCCCTCGTCCACCATAACAGATCCGCCTCACCGAAAGAACTATACAGCACACTGGATGTGCTTCGCCGACGCCATATTCAACTCCACCGGCCCTGCTTTATTGACACCGCAGCTTCATCAGGTTATTTCAATTTGTACTCCTTCGAGTTTTCTCTTCTTTATCATGGAACTGTTCACTTACCATAGGTGAGCTTTCTTGTATGTCGACAGGCGCCAAAACCGAAGCACCAAAGTTGCTTCAGCAACAGTGACAGCTGGCCCAAACTCAACCTCAACACGAGCACCATCGATGATACTTACCTATCAAGTTTGACAACAATACCCATGCGCTGCCGAGAATCAGGTACTATTATCCAACGGCCGGCGCCTACGGTCGCTTTATTAGCATAAGCACCGCACCTTTGAATTTCTTCAGGGCATCATTCAATTTTTCATGAGACGCATTATTCCGCTTGCACCTGTAGGGCCATACTACTGGCAGTGAACATGTTACATGTGCTAAATTACAAACCAGTGCACATATAATTACAATGCTTAAGTTTTGTCCTAAGTATTACTGTGCTTCCTACATATCACTGCCTACTATTTTACTTCTTGAATGTATATTTATGATAATGGTGTTGTTCTGATGCCACCTGTTGGTTCCATCAAACTGCTTCATGTTCTCTATGCTTAATTACACATTAGCAAACTAGCATGTGGTTCTGTTGCTTTTTGTTCGTTTTACCCTACATTTTCTGATGCTAGCTATTACATCACTACTCTGAGCCTCTGCTCATTACGGGGCTGTTTGGTTCCCAGCCACAGTTTGCCAAGAAAAAGTTAGGTAGCCACAGTTTAGTTGGCATGTGTTTGGTTTTTGCCACACTTTATTGCCCCTATGGCCCACTTGTCATAGAGACAAGTTTTTTGCCAACTTTTGCCAAAGTTTGGCGTCCAATTTATCAGCCACACTTGTGTGGCTTGCCGTACTTGTGTGGCTAGCCACACTTTGGCTCGGCCATGTTAGTCTCCAACCAAACAAACCTTAACTTTTTGTGCGTTCTTGATCTTCCCAAGTTGCATGACTAATTTGATTCTTTTATGAATTATGGAGCTACCAACCCCATTGTGATAGCCTGGCTTAATAGGGATGATAGACTACTCATATCAATAAGGAATTCCTTCTTTTTTGGAAGCCCATTCAGAAAGAACTCCAAAGTTGAGCGTGCTCGGCTTGGAGTAATTTCCGGATGGGTGACCGACTAGGAAGTTGCTCCCAGGTGTGCATGAGTGAAGACAAAGTGCGCAGAAAAGACTATTATTGATTTATGGGGCCAGTCTAGATCCTGCCAGGAGTAACGACCACCAGCGGGTGTGTTTGGGGCGTTACAAGTTGGTATCAGAGCCGACCCTCGTGGTTACACGGATGTTTGCAGACAGGTGCGTGGTCATGTTGTTCATGACGTTTGTGACCCGTCATGGCAGACCGCATGGCACATGTACCGGACTGGATGCACAGACGTATGTGCCAACAGGGACCGTTCCTGTGGCCCAACGAGGACATCAGTTCCTCTGAGTGGGGGTGTATGTGATAGACTGGCTTAATAGGATGATAGACTACTCATATCAATAAGGAGTTCCTTCTTTTACGGAAGCCCATTCGGAAAGAACTCCAAAGTTAAGCGTGCTCAGCTTGGAGTAATTTCAGGATGGGTGACCGATCGGGAAGTTGATCCCGGGTGTGCACGAGTGAGGACAAAGTGCACATAAAAGATAAGTATTAATATATGGGGCTAGTCTAGATCCTGCCAGGAGTAATGACCACCGACGGGTGTGTCCAGGGCGTTACACCCATCAAGCAATATATTTGTTCTTTTGGGGTTGGCACCTCGAACAAGCAAAAAAATAGAGTGAAGCACATATATTGTCATGTAAGCACACACCCTTCTTTCATTAGTTTAGATGAACCATCGATGATCAATTCGAACAAGTGCATGCGATTAAAACTAATTTTACCTAAATAGAGTGTGTAGGATAAACTACAACAACTAGATCTGCAACCACGAGTGAGGAAAAAGTGCGCATAAAAGACAAGTATTAATCTATGGGGCCAGTCTAGATCCTGCCGGGAGTAATGACCACCGGCGGGTGTGTCCGTGGCGTTACACCCATCAAACAATATATTTGTTCTTTTGGGGTTGGCACCTCGAACAAGCATAAAAATAGAGTGAAGCACATATATTGTCATGTAAGCACACACCCTTCTTTCATTAGTTTAGATGAACCATTGATGATCAACTCGAACCATTGCATGCGATTAAAACTAATTTTACCTAAATAGAGTGTGTAGAATAAACTACAACAACTAGATCTGCAACCACGGGATGCTGACGATATCTTCAAAGAACATAGCAATAGCAGCGAGCCTTCATGGCAACATCTGGTAAGCTAGTGTGTTTTAGTACATGTGAAATGTAATGCGTGTGGGCTGTATTCTTGGCTTGTGCCCTCAACCTATAATCCTACAGAATTACAAATAGTTTAGTTGTCTGCTTTGCTGTATTGCTTGATTCAGATGCTTGTTCGTTACTTGTTATGCTATACCTGAGTTGGCCAATATGTCAGCAGTGCCTGTTGTACTATTGTAAAGAAATGCATGCCTAGTTCATTTGACTCCTTAACTTTTTGTATGAACTTCATCACAAGACTGTCTTCGTAGTTTATATGAGGCAACACTGTTAAGTGCTTTCTCAGATTCTTTCAACTACTTAGATGCCTTGGAAGATTAGATATAGCAGTGGTACACTCCCTTTCAACTAGGGATTTCAACTTGGTCCCGTTTAATCCCGATTAAAGTCCACTAGTGGTATGATAGTTCAAAAGATTTTTTGTGTTTTGAGGAAAATGAAGTACGGAGCTAGCAAGAACTAACTAGATGGGACTGGCAGATGCCATTTATTTGCCACTTACATCCCTAGTTTCATCTTACCATTTTAATTTCTTTTCGTCTAATGCTGCTTCGAACCATTTAAATATAGCTTGCCATGCTTGGCAATAATTCATATGTCGTTTACCATGTAATCTTACTGCCTGGATCATGCGATAACTATCTCTTACTTATGTCCAGCAGAAACCTTTCAGGATGCCGTTCACACTAGGACACAATGTACAACCTCAGAATCTATTTGTGGAAGCAGTGCGCCATCCATGTTACCAGATGGTAGCAGTTTAGAGGCAACACTGCCAGAGAACAGTCTAAGCATAGATATTATAGTTCTTGAGGCTCTACTAGAGGCAGAAAGAGATAGTGTGGCTGCCATGAATGAGGTAATCTTGATCTTGAGGCTGGAAATTATGCAATTAGCTGCATGCATTATGCAAGCAACCCAAGAATTGGAGGAAGTAAGAATGTTGCATTTGAAGACGGAGGAGTTCCTACTGCTTCTGTTATCTGAAGCCCAGGGTAATACCAGTTCTTCATTAGATACCAGTTGAAATTATCATTAGATTATTATGCTTGCATGTTGTCATGTCTCCGAACGGATTATGCTGTAAGACCCCCTATGTTGTCCATGTGTTGTAATGATCTGAATTTTTTAGGCGAGGTAATCCTCAGTACTTGTATGATTGACATAACATGAACTATTTTTCATGTGAGCATATTGTATTGGATGAAATAACTGTTTGACTCAAAGTGTATCCAACCTACTGAGTTCGAAGATCACGACATTTCTAAATCATAATCATATATAAAGGTGGAATAAATCTTTGTCGTGGTTTTGAAGAAATAAATAACAAAACGTAGAATGATGTATGGATATTCGTAATCGGATACAAATTGGATTTGAATTTCGTTGCCACCGCCCAGGGTAAACGTGAATGCTAATTCTCCCAAATTTTGAACGAAGCAGCAAACTACCATTTGTCGGCTGCCCGAAGCAAGTGTTTGCGAGATGGAAATTACTGTCTACCCCTGACACTTCACATCCTAATCGACCCGATTTCCACTGCTGTCGATAGGGGTAGACTAGTAACTTCAATCAGACATGACACGACCGCCTCTGAGCCCATTCAGACATGGTGGGTGCCAAACGTGGGTGGCAAAACACATTTGATTCAAGATCGTCCAAAAGACATGTGTCTCTCCCTCCATTTCCCCATTCATACATGGTGGGCGGCAAAACAAACTCTCCTCGTCTGAAATCAATGTAGGAAAATATTTTAAATCGGGGTAGATGTGTAACTTCCCTCAGACGTGACACAACCACCCTACCTATCAGCCTTGTTCATACACCATGGGCGCCAACCGTGGGCGGCAAAACACCCTCTCCTCACCCGAAATCGCTACCGGCAGATATTGGGGAGATGCGAGATTACAATCCTATCCACAACCGACGTGATGTTCGAAATTTTAAACGGGGGATAAGTTCATAACTTACCCACATTTTATACAAGTGCGTCCCAAAGTTTGAGATCCCCCTCCCCCTCCATTTTCCCATTCATACATCATCGGTCCCACAACAACCTCCCCACCGCGGCCAGCAACCTTCGTCCGCCACCACATCGTCCACCTTGCTAGAGCCGCTACCCCTACCCCGTCATCCACTGCATGAGATGGACGTCTCTCATCCATGGCACCGGACCAGGATCCTTTCATTGCGCCCTCTCACTTCATCAGCGTCGTCGTCCACCTTGTTGTTGTCGCTCCTACGACCACCTCATCCACGGAAACATGACATATCACCCGACCCGGCAGTCTGCCGTCTAAAATCTTCTTCCACGCTGCTGACATCCATCGCACCCGCAACACCCTCAACGTATCAGCAGGGGCCTACACTGTGTCGTAATAGAGGTGGTACTCTTGCATATCTGCTTAACTTATTGATCTCACCCGGAATATAGTTCTAACTTGTTTACTGTACTTTTCTTGTCCGTACCAAATCATAGTGGCTAGTTGAAAGCAAACATTGGTTGCAAAGTAGCCTTTGTCCTGTCTGCACCTTCAGATCCACCATGGCACGGTCACTATACTCGTAAAGCTTATGGTTTCCCCCCTTTATATTCACTACCATCATTGTAGGTGCTTCGTGTCATGCCAGCACTGCTCCTCAAGACCTCAACCCATCAAGCGAAACAACATGCCACTCATAATTCCAAAGCTTATTTGTTGAAATACAAATCCAATATTAAGCTCATATTACTAAGAGCATTTAATTGGTCACCTAATGTTCCTATATTCGTTTCAAAAAGCATGTGTGCCACACAATGGAGGAGCTACAGTTAAAATATTGGGCGGGCCACATGGCTTAGGCTACAGGGGATCCCAAATTTTGGTACAAATTTACCTTCACTCCTTTGTATATTGGCCTAGGGCTGGGCAGGCCATGGCATTGTTTTCTTCTTATGTAGCTCTTTCTTGTCGTACCGACAATACAAGCCCATATGGTCCAGCTTGTTCCACTTTCCTGATTTTACTCTTGATGCTTAGGAGTTTCCCCTTTTATCTACTCTACTATGATCTACGTAGGTGCTTTCTATCGTACTAGCAATACTCCACCCTTCAAGCTAAACAACACAACACTCATAATTCCAAAGCTTAATTGTTAAAATATGATTGTGATATGATACTGATATTAGTTAACAGACACATTAAATTGGTTAGCTAAAGGTCCCACTCGAGTTTCCAAAAGCATGTCGCGACATATAGAGAGACAGCAGAATTGCATTTCTTTGTCACTTGTTGCTTGTACTTTCTTGCCCATACCAAATCTTAGTTGTTATTTCAAAGCAAACATCGGTTGCTAACTACCCTTTGCGCGGTTTGCAGCTTTAGATCTGCCATCCCACTGCTACACTCAACACTATACTCATCATGCTTATGGTTTCCCCATTTTATGATGACCACGATCAGCCTACGTGGTTCGTGTCGTAATAGCACTGCTCCACCCATCGAGCTAAACAAGCTTAGTTGTACAAATTCGAATATGATATTATGCTAATATTAGCAAAACCGAGACATGTTTAATTGGTCAGCTAAATGTTCCTACTTCAGTTTCGAAATGCATGTGAGCCACATATGAAGAGACCGGAAGTAGTATATCTCTGTGCGCTCTGGTTCATCATGGGTCAACATACATTGTATAGAAAGGCTTGTAATATCTTCAATCTGCTTGCCTTCTTTAACATGATCCTCTTCTCTTCTTTAATAAGTATGCTCCTTGTTGGGAAGAGTAGAAGAGACATTTTCGGTCGGCTGGTCAGGTCGAGTTATTCTCCCTTAGTATATTTTGAATCTGTCAAGTTAGGTCGACTTGTTCTTCTTTACTATATGTTGAAGATGTCATCTGTGAAGTATCAACACTTTTGGAGCTCTCATATTTTGAGTAGTAGGCCACATTATATTAATGCACACAACAAATTACAGCATGCATGGCATCTCTTAGAAGAATTGCAGAGATAGCACAAAGGGGTTTACAGGGAGGCGGTATTGGCTTATAGTCACTTCTGCATTACAAAGATAATCTCACTTGATTTTATGTTTTCATGCGTGTCAGGTATTGAACCTGATCAAAATGAATATGAGAATGGGCGCACGAGAGGAATATTGCGGAACAATGCACTGGCTAACAAACTTGGTATGGTGGAGGATGTCTTATCTTATTCACCCATCAAGGTGCTTGCTCTAACTTGGCAAGGTTGTATTGGTCGCACATATTTTGCATATGACCTCTTGCATTACTTCTACTTTATTACACCACCATATGCTTATTTTAAGCATCATATATGTCCAAAAGGAAAAGGGTGAGTGCAGATCCTCAAGGAGTACAAACTAGGTATTTGGAAAAGGCAGTGATACTTGTTAAATCAGATAGATCAGCATCCACAGAAAACACAGGCCCAACTATACCACACTTTACCCCTACTCCACTGGCCAAACCCCTATTAGAACTGCAGAGAGCCCGGCATCAGGTATTGTCTATGATATCAATTCAAAATTTGAACTCCTAAATTTCTGCATACGCCTTACGAAAAAGGGTGTCCCCACTTTATATTATTAAGCAACAACACCAAGCATACAACAACAAGTCAAGATCGATTCGTACAAGTAGGCCTAAAATAATCGCTGGGGGCACAACAAAACAAGCCCCAAACAAAGAGAAAACATGAGCTAATCCGGCTCGGGAGGGGGTGGCGGTGGTGGTGGAGCTAACGCCGAGGACGAAGAGCAGAGGCCCGAGATGATGTTGTCGATGACATCCAGATCATGCCGCTTGCCAAGCGGTCTCCATAGTTGTAAGAAGCCACACATTTTGTAGATTGGGCCAGTCACACGACAAGGGATCACGCGTTCGATGACTAATTTATTGCGTATGCACCAAAGGGTCCATGCAAGGGTACCCATAGCCACCCATATGGGGGCACACCTAGAGATGGGGAGCCTAAGGATCTCCCCAAACATGTCCAGAAGGTTTTCATGGCACCAAACGCCACCAAGAACCTCCCAGAAGCAGCTCCATAGGAACCGCGACGCAGGGCACCGGAAGAAAATGTGGTTGGAATCTTCTGATATAATGCAAATGGGATAGAGGCCATCACCGAGGCCGTTACGCTTACGCATCTCCGTGCCCAAGGGCGGACGTCCTTGAACCCATTGCCAAAGGAATATGCGGATTTTCAAGGGGAGCTTGATCTCCCATATCATTGAAAGCTCAATAGGCCCAGGTGTGGGCACAATCGCCTGGTAGAGGGACCTTGTAGAGAACCTGCCATTGGGCTCAAGGCGCTAGGTCAGGGAGTCGGGCTCTAGGGAGGGGGTGTGTAGGGCAATACACTCGAGCAGCTCCTCCCATTGTGCGTGTTCCGCCACACCAAAGGTAGGCCAGAAGGCAATAGACCCCACGTCAGCCAATGCCATGCCCACCGTAAGTTGTGGGTAGGCGCATATCGAAAATAATGCATAGAACCGCTCTGCAAAAGGTGTAGTTCTGGACCATCTATCCAGCTAGAATAGGGTGCCGGAGCTAGTACCCACCTTAATGGAGGTCCCAATACATAAGACTGGCATCTGTTGAATCACCGACTGCCAAAATTGGGACCCTCCAGATCTAGAAGCGAACGCCAGAGATTGCCCTCGCAGGTACTTCGCGCGGATAATTTCTACACAGAGTCCACCGTCCTTGGTCTGAATGCACCAAAGCCTCTTGGAGAGGAGGGCAATATTCATCCACTTAGATGAGATGACCTCGAGGCCTCCCCAATCCTTAGGCTTGCATATCTCAGACTAATTAACCATGTGGTATTTCTGTTTATTGCCCTCTCCAACCCAGAAGAATCTGGAGAGGAGTTTGGTGACCTCTTGATGAAAGGATTCATGTAAACTATAGAGTCCCATAACGTACATCAAGATGCTAATAAGGGGGGAGTTCATCTTAACCACTCGAGCAAGTTTGGAAAGCCACCTCCCTTGCCAAGGATCCATCCGAGGTTGGAGCTTCGAAATGATTGGGTGGAAGTCTTTCTCCTGTAGATGGGTGTCACTAATCGGCATGCCGAGGTAAGTTGTGGGAAAGGATCCCAGCCAACAGTTCAAGCGATTGGCAATTCGCTGGGCCTCCTCCTCAGAGTACCCAAGGACCATCATCTCGCTCTTGGCAAAGTTAATTGTGAGACCCAACATGTACTGAAAGCAGAGGAGGAGAAACTTGAGGTGTCGAATATCCTCATCCGAGCCTTCCACCATCATGATGGTGTCGTCCGCGTATTGGAGGTGGGTCAAACCTCCATCTCCTATGATATGGGGGCATATCCCCCTAATGTGGCCAGCTCATTTGGCCAACTCAAGGATTGTTGCTAGAGCATAAAGCACAAGATTGAAGAAGAAATGGGGAGAGAGGGTCTCCTTGTCGTACCCCCTGGCCAGTCAGGAAGTACTGGCCGACATCCCCATTAATGTTGACAACCGTGCGCCCACTCGTAACAAGTTGCATAACCCGAGCAATCCAGTGTGAGTCGAAGCCCCGCTTCAACATAACCTCCTGAAGGAAGGACCAATGTACAGTGTCGTATGCCTTATCAAAGTCAATTTTGAGGAACACCGCACGGTGGCGTTTGCTCTTGACTTCATGAATGACCTCGTGGAGAACGAGGATCCCATCCAAAATATACCGGCCTTTCGTGAAGGCCATCTGGTTCGGATGGTGGATCCGAGGAGCGATCAGGGCCATTGTGGGCATTCTGGATATGGGGGTATCCAGCCCTGCCTGCCTGCGGCCCACCACGTGGCTCCATCGACGGCCTGGTACGACCCAGCTTTAGCATCGACAACTCAAGACCCTTGCGAGGGGCCAAGCCTCGCAAGGCGGACGATGCCAAGACCCCGAGGGGATCGGCCTCCTCAGGCTGGCTCTCGAGGGGCGGAGAGTTCTATGGAAGGTTTACCTCACGAGGCTCAGCTGACGTCAGCCATGACGACCAAGGCCAGGCGGGCGCCAAGCGGGCGCAGAGCGCAGGTTTCCTCTTTGGTGCAAAGGTGGCAAGCCACAGGCGTGGAGTCTCGCGGAATCAGCCAAAGGTTTCCATTCTGGTGCAACGGACCCAGACCGCCAGGACGGCAGGACGAAGGTCATTGACGAGCCCACCGCAGCATCACGACCAGAGGCTTTTCGCATGCAAAGACCACTTTTGCGGGATAAGCTATACTACTTGTCCCCTTCCAAATCCGGCCGTTGTGGGATCCCTTCCCACCAACATTTAGGAAGAGCACCAAGGTCACTATAAATAGGACTAGCCACCACCATAGAGGGAAGACAAGTCAAACTAACTCAAATCACACCAGCTCCCTTGAGCTCAAGAACACCTCACCTCCTGAGGCCAGTTCATCCACTGTACTAGTTCATCCTCAGCCCTCCGAGGCAATCCACCAAAACGCTGGAGTAGGGTATTACACCGCAAGGTGGCCCGAACCAGGATAAACTGTTGTGTCTCCTTGTCTCTTTGAGCTCGTCGCGCTAGGCTTAGGAGGATCGCGAGTAGGCAGGCTGGGAAGGTTGAGATCTCCGCACACACCCCAGAGTTCAAACCTCTCAAGGGTTTGCGGAACCCGTAATCCCATATTTGGCGTGCTAGGTAGGGGATTGTTGGAATCTTCTACCTCGACCACCAGATCGCGCCGCTGGCCCTGATGGCGGGTGCTCCCCCGCTGACCCGGCCGACGCGTGCTCCCAGAGAAGCGTCGGGGCTGCACTGCTTCACCCTCTCGCCACGGCGGGTGCAGTGGCCGTCCAAGTTCTGACCAGAGATGCCGCCACATTATGACGGCGCGGCGAATCCGGCCGCCTTTCTTCAAGCATACGAGTAGGCAGTCTGGGCGGCCGGCAGAGACGGCAAGGTGAAGGCGAACTGGCTCCCCATGGCCCTTGTGGGAGCACCACGCGCCTGGTTACTCAACCTGCCGGCGTCCTCGGTGGCCTCCTGGGAAGAGCTGCGCGACCTCTTCCTCACCCGCTACGCGAGACCAGCGCCCCCGCACTACTGGAATCTGGCACTTTGCCATCTGCCATGGCAGATGGTAAAGGCATGGTCGGCGGATGGCAAACAGTTTGTCTAAAACCCTGCCAGTAAAGGCACTTTGCCATCTGCTGGCAGATGGCAAAGCCTCTTAACGGGGTTAGCCCCGTTAGAAGGCTAACGACATACTTTGCCATCTGCCAGCAGATGGCAAAGGCTGCAGGCTCTTTGCCATGTGCCAGCAGATGGCAAAGGCTGCAGGCTGTTTGCCGTCTGCCAGCAGATAGCAAAGGCTGAATGCTTTGCCGTCTGCCAGCAGATGGCAAAGGCTGCATGCTTTGCCATCTGCTGGCAGATGGCAAAGAGCCCAAATAGGCCAGCCCAAATGTTACATGTAGATGACACGTGGCCTCTTTGCCATCTGCCAGCTGATGGCAAAGCTCTTTGCCATCTGCCAGCAGATGGCAAAGTGACTATATTGCCCCATTTAATTTTGGTTTTTCTTATATCAATTCACTTTCACAGAAATCAAACACAAATATATTTATATAACCAATATATCATATTCAACACATATTAACAATAGTCATGAACACATATGTATCCAACACATGTTACTAATAGTAGCAAGTTTCATCCATACATATACATAGTTTCATCAATATTACACAGTTTCATCCATAGGTAGCAAGTTTTACAAGGTCAAAACAAAAACTAAATACAAGCACTCCATCAACCCAAGCTTCCGTGATTTTAAGGAAATCTGTAAAATAGGAAAGAAGAAAGTTAGAAGAAGAAGACTAGAAGAAGAAGATTATTATGATGCAACTAAAATGTGAAGATTATTATGATGCAACTTATATCTGTAAAATAGGTCATTTTGGAGCTAAGTATGGTTATTATGTCATTTTTGAGCTAGCTAAGCATACTAAGTCATTTTGGTGTAAAACATGCTAAGGTCATTCTAGAGCTAAGTAAGTTTATTATGTCATTTTGGAGCTAGCTAAGCATGTGAAGTCATTTAGGAGCTAAAATATGTCATTTCTTAAGCATATTATGTCATTTTAGAGTTAGCTAAGCATATTAAGTCATTTTGGAGGAAAATATGCTAAGTATAGGTCATTTTAGAGCTATCCTAGGTTAAATAGGTCATTTTTAAGCTAGCTAAGCATATTAAGTCATTTTGGAGGAACAAATGCTAAGTATAGGTCATTTTAGAGCTATCCTAGGTAAAATATGTCATTTTGGAGCTAATTAAGCTTATTATATCATTTTGGAGCTAGCTAAGCATGTGAAGTCATTTAGGAGCTAAACTATGTCATTTCTTAAGCATATTATGTCATTTTAGACCTAGTTAAGCATGTTAACTAATTTTGGAGGAAAAGATTCTAAGTACAGGTCATTTTGAAGCTAGCTAAGCATATTAAGTCATTTTGGAAGAAAAAATGCTAAGTATAGGTCATTTTAGAGCTATCCTAGGTTAAATAGGTCATTTTGGAGCTAATTAAGCTTATTATGTAATTTTTGAGCTAGCTAAGCATATTAAGTCATTTTGGAGGAAAAAATGCTAAGTATAGGTCATTTTAGAGCTAGCTAGGTTGAATAGGTCATTTTGAAGCTAAGTAAGGTTATTATGTCATTTTGGAGCTAGCTAAGCATATGAAGTCATTTAGGACCTAAAATATGTCATTTCTTAAGCATACTATATCATTTTAGAGCTAGCTAAGCATATTAAGTCATTTTGGAGGAAAAGATTCTAAGTATAGGTCATTTTAGAGCTATCGTACGTTAAATAGGTCATTTTTAAGCTAGCTAAGCATATTAAGTCATTGTGGAGGAAAAATGCTAAGTATAGGTCATTTTAGAGCTATCCTAGGTTAAATATGTCATTTTGGAGCTAATTAAGCTTATTATGTCATTTTGGAGCTAGCTAAGCATGTGAAGTCATTTAGGAGCTAAACTATGTCATTTCTTAAGCATATTATGTCATTTTACAGCTAGTTAAGCATATTAACTAATTTTGGAGGAAAAGATTCTAAGTCGAGGTCATTTTGAAGCTAGCTAAGGATATTAAGTCATTTTGGAGGAAAAAATGCTAAGTATAGGTCATTTTAGAGCTATCCTAGGTTAAATAGGTCATTTTGGAGCTAATTAAGCTTATTATTTAATTTTTGAGCTAGCTAAGCATATTAAGTCATTTTGGAGGAAAAAATGCCAAGTATAGGTCATTTTAGAGCTAGCCTAGGTTGAATAGGTCATTTTGAAGCTAAGTAAGGTTATTATGTCATTTTGGAGCTAGCTAAGCATATGAAGTCATTTAGGACCTAAAATATGTCATTTCTTAAGCATATTATATCATTTTAGAGCTAGCTAAGCATATTAAGTCATTTTGGAGGAAAAGATGCTAAGTATAGGTCATTTTAGAGCTATCCTAGGTTAAATATGACATTTTTAAGCTAGCTAAGCATATTAAGTCATTTTGGAGGAGAAATGTAAGTATAGGTCATTTTAGAGCTATCCTAGGTTAAATATGTCATTTTGGAGCTAATTAAGCTTATTATGTCATTTTTGAGCTACTTAAGCATATTGAGTCATTTTGGAGGAAAAAATGCTAAGTATATGATTATGTCGCTAGTATCCATATGGCAGATAACCCGGGCCGACATGACTAGTCATAGAACCAAGGTGGCACAAACGTACAGGGACAGGCATACATGACCCAACAATGCACGTGTCGGTCATCAGCGAGTGCAACCAAGTCGTAGCAAGCTACAAGGACTTTGGTGATACACCACGTGACATTTCCTCGTAGGGACAGACACAGGAGCAAAGAAGGACAAATGCCGGTCAATCCATGTGTTCCGGAGCAGTAGCGAACTACCATGGCTCAGTGGAATCCATGTATGGAAGGCTACCAAAGGCACACGACTAGGTGTCGAATCCCACACATACAATGCATTTCAAACATACACACATTATGCACAATATGTGTAGATACAACATGGCATCACAACAAAACTCTATTAAGCAAAACACTTGGGAAACTTACCGTCATCACGGAGGTGTAGGTGTAGGACCGGTCGCGCCAGTGGCAGACGGAGAAGGATCGGTCGATGCTTGTCGGGAGTTACGCTGCACCAAAGATTATTTCCAATGTATCGTTAGCATGATGCAACTCAAATGTGAAGACTAGTAACTAATGACCATTCAAATGAAACTCACCGTGCCCGCCGGAGCAATGACTGGCATCGGCGGAGGGGTCTGGCCGTTCTTCTCGCACATGGACTGCACATTTGGTTTTCACGAGTCAGTCATATTAGTTACTAATGAAAGGAACATTGCGTGCATGATTTAGCTAATATGCAGAAGAAACTTACCACGAAGAGCTCGTACATGGCCCGGTTAGCCGAGTCATTCCGGTTCCTCTCCTCCTCCAACAGCCTAGCCGTCCTCTCCTCATTCTCCCTGTCCCTCTCCGCCGCCTGCCGGTCCCTCTCCGCCAACTGTCGGTCCCTCTCCTCAAAAGCAGCCTGGGTCTTCACTCTCTCTTCCTCAATAGCAGCCTGCAACACCACTCGTTAGCATTGTAATCATCGACGACCGCAAACACAATGTAATGGAGGAAAGGCTACTGAGTCCGTATAACAAACCTGGAATTCGATTTCCACTGGTCGTAAATGAGGCGGTATCTCAGGATCAGAGCTGGTCTGGCGCTTCTTGATCTGCGGGAGAGTGCTACTACAACGTATTAGTCCATTACCAATGGCTAACGAGCCATGGGACCTCCCGCCACCAGATACCATCACCAGCTCTGGATCAAGAGGCTGGCTCGGGTTAAAGTCCGGCCCTTTCCTCGCCTTCCCCTGCTTAACGTACTGCACCATCTTGTGGTGGGAGGCCTCGTTGCTGAAGTTCTTTGCATTTTCGAGGTCAGACTCAGAGAATGCCTTGGCCTTCTTGTACGGTGCAATATTGGACATGCCATAGAGGTCGAACAGCTCTGGCACTGGAGCCTTGTTGTGCTTTGACTAAAAGAGAGGAACAGAGTATTAGTTAAGGACTCAAGCTAGCACAAAGAATGAATTTGCATGAATCATGAAGCAAACCACACATACCCAGTTTTTCCCGTACCCATGTAGGTCGACGCTGCCTAGATGGTATGGCACACCTTTCATTTTGAAACGCTTCTCCTTTGCTATGTTGTGGGCGACGCGCCATTGGGGAGAGCACCACTCATCCACCAACACCTCCCAGCAGTCCATCTTGTCCGCACACCATCTCGGAGGCACCTAAGTTAAGCAAGAGAAATTTGAGCGCTACGCCTACGAATCAAATCAAGGAAACTAAGTACAAGGCCTTAAGAATAGGTAATTACTTTCATGTACTTCTCCTTACTCAGATACTTGTCCCGGCACTTCTCTTTTCTCCTCCTAATACCAGTCTCTGCTAAATAGTCTCGAACAGCCTGCGTCCGAGTCTTGTGCCGAAAGTTTCCAAGTAGGCGCCTGCACTCGGCGTTGATAACCCGAGCCGCGGCCTCCTCCTCTCCCTCAGCACACCTGTAGAAGGTCTGCAATCAAACAAGAAAACACGGATTAGAAGGTCTGCAATCAAACAAGAAAACACATGTAGAAGCTATGCAATCAAAGAAGAAAACACAACGTAAATGGAAAAGGAGAAATTACACAAAACATGGCAATCACAATGTCGGCCACCGTGTCGCACTCGACATCGCTGACCTTATGCTCTGGCGGGGCCGGGGCAGCCAAGTAGTTCTCCCAGGTCATTCCTAGCTCTGGAACCCAGCCCTCACCGGACAACGTGACCCACCCCGGGAAGCACTGGCGACAAATCACACCAAGAACAGTGTTGGGCCTGCGGACACCATCTTCGTGTGTCCAAGAACTGCAGTATGACAAGGCCAACGCATTAGATATTCGAAGAAACGTCAAGGCAAAAGGTTAAAAAAGAGTAAATGCACTTACTTCTCCCCGTTAGGCGCAATCAACCACCTCTGGTCGGGGGTCGCCGGGGTGGGCGGGAGCTTTGTACGACCACACTGGTAGACTTTGCGCCCCTCAACCCACTCACCCTTGCTATAGCTATCAGGACTATAGTCTCCACCCTGAACACAACCATGTGCACTCGACTCCGTCCAGTCCTCCCATGGGCTCGGGTCCGACTCAGCGTGACCCCATGGCTCGTCGTCGGCCCGAGGCTCGTCGGCCGTAGGCGCGTCTGCCATAGGCTTGTTGGCCGGAGGCTCGTGGAGTGGAGTCCGAGACGGGTCCACCTCAGATGGCTCGATCTTAGACGGAGCAGCCCTGTGGTCGGGTGGCTCAGCTGGGGGTGGCGGCGAGGAAGGCGTAGCAGCCTTCCTACCTCTCCCGACGCCACGTCCACCTCTAGCAGCCTTCTCCTTCTTCTTACCCCCTCGACCACTCCCGGCCGAAGAAGAAGCGACCGTCGCTGGACTCTGCAAACTGAGATCTAGCGCTCTCCGGAGGCTATGGGGGGGAATGGAACTACCCCTCCCACCACGCGCCGAGGCAGGAGCCCCGGAGCGCTCTCGACCCGCGCCCACCATCTGTCAACACCAGGAATGACAAAGAGTAAACGAAATTAGTACAACATAAAAAATGAATACCTGACATGAATAATAATATGTATATAAATTCATTTTAGAGGAATAAATGCTAGGTATAGCTCATTTTAGAGCTATCCTAGGTTAAAGTCATTTTTGAGCTAATTAAGGTTGTTATGTCATTTTTGAGCTAGCTAAGCATACAAATTCATTTTGGAGGAATAAATGTTAAGTATAGCTCATTTTAGAGCTAGCTAGGTTAAAACTTGAACTAATCAATAATATATATGTATATAATAATAATGGAATACCTAACATGAACTATAATATTAATCTTCATCGTCATCATTAATAAATGCATCATCATCGTCTATATATCCTTCGGGGTCAATAAATGCATCATCCTCATCACTATCAATAATGACGTGCTCATCATCATAATCATCAATAAATTCATCAATATCTAGAAGGCCTCTGGCATGTAATTGGTCAAGCATTGACAGGTCATCCGCAGCAGTAACCTCTTCTTGTTCCGGCTCTTCTTGTTCCTGCTCAGGCTCGAATTCACTGCCGCTGTCTACTTGAATGTTATGAGGTGAGCGGTTCTTGAAATGTTTTTTGGAAAGACGTGTTTCTTGGAACAATTCTCCTTCATATGTGTCTGGATTAACGTGAGGTTCATAATCCTCTTCATTGGGGGGAGGTGGTCTACGTGGCGGCACTTCATAAACGACATCCCAACCTTCGAGATTTGGATCACTTTGGCAGGCCCACGGTAGATAGAAAACTTGGGTTGCCTATTGAGCCGTAATATAGACATCGGGAACATCCAAATGGGTGCTTTGTTTGATTTCGACTAGCCCTAGATGTTCATGAGTCCTTCTAGTCTCTTTCGGCTGGAACCAGTGACATTTGAAGACTACGATGTTCGGTGGGTTTGCACCATAGAAGAGAAGTTCATAAATTGCTTCAACTCTTCCATAATACTCGGTATCTCCTTCGCTGATAGCAGAGACACAACAATTTGTTGACTTTCGGTCGGCCATAGATAGCTCTTTGCCATAGGTACGAAAGCGATACCCGTTGATGTCGTATTTGTCAAATGAATGGACCTTATAGTCAAAACCATTAGTGACTTGTCTCAATTCGGCGTCCATAGACTCTGAACTAGCCTACAAGTTTAATACGAAAGGATTGTTGCATTAGCCAGAAATTAGAAGAAGAAATGAAATGGTCTAATGGAAATTACCGTTTGTTTGAACCAAGAGATGAAACCAGGATAGCCGCCTCCATGCATTGCCAGAAGGTCATACTCTTCGACGGAATCCTTTTGGATAACCGCTCCATATGAGAATTTGGCGACGTATCGACTGTATCAAATATCCAGGAATAAGAGCAGTTCAAATGAAGTAGAGGTTGCGAAATAATGTACCGAGAACTTACTCGATGTACGGCCGCACTTCTATTAGATTGTTCAAGATATACAACGTAATGGTCCGCCATTCGTCGTTATCCAACAATAAGGGAGTATAAGCACCGGCTGGTGTGAGCTTCCCTTCGAATAGGCTGAGGTTCGATCCACCCTTTTTAGGGTCGCCAACATTGTATCGAGGCTTCGGATTATGCAAATGACGATTTTTGGCTTTGTAGTGTGTTGTCACGAAGTTTGCCGCCTCCTCAGTAATGAATGCCTCGGCCATCGATTGTACGGAGGATTTTGTCCGACTGGTACAGGTTTGCAGGCATTATATGGACTTTGGGTAGAAAGCGTCCAAATAGTGTCACTATCGCGTCATAGCATTCTCTGCCCAAGTTGAATTGAGCCTTCAGAGCCATTACTTGTGCGATGGCATCCAGCTGACAAAGCTCGGTGTGCTCATGGAGAGGACGCTTCGAAGACTCCAACATATCATTGAAGGCCTTTGCAGATTCCTCCATCTCATCGTCCGAATCCCGAGCATCATCAAAGTCTTGCACCATGTCTTCCATCCCGGTACCATGCTCGTCGGTGCGACGACGGCCCTCCTCAGCTCTGGAACGTTGGGCAGACTCACCATGAAATGTCCACATCGTATAACCGGGCGTAAAACCCCACTTCTGCAGGTGTTTGATCATTTCAAACTCTGTCATCTTACGATAGTTGTCGCACTCGACACAGGGGCACCAGGTTGTTTTCTGTCCATTTGCAAATGCGGCTCTGATAAACCCCTTGGTTTTTGTCATCCATTCAGGGGTCATGTCTTTCTGACTAGGGTGACTGGTGTACATCCACGCACGATCACTCATCTTGCCTAGCTACTAGACACACAAGAAATACATACATAACTCAGCAAACCATATTCATCAGTTAATAGAGTTTCTCAGTTTTATTACGTCCATGCAACCTAGACGCTAATAGGTAAAGATAGGTCCTAATCCCACTCGAGTATGTGTAGATTGGGTTCGTTTTCCCATGCTCTACTCTGGATCCGACACAAAATTTCGGCAGCACCTCCCCGCTGTTCTCCTGATACACATCTCGGCAATAAGCAGAGTGGATGTGTACCCGGAGAACAACATAGAGGCACTGACGAAATTCTGCATCGGATCCGTAGCAAAGCATATGGGAAAACGAACCCAATCTACACATACTTGGGCTGTCCATGGATAACGTTGGACAATTCAAAAGAATTACGGTTATAAATATGCAAATGAATGCATATTTATAGATGTAACCCTTTCGAACGGGAGACGCATAGTGGTCACGCATACTGATGATTGAATACACCTATAGCTAGCAAGTTTGATCGGCACGAAGACCGGATCAGAGCAAATGAAGGGGGAGAGGAGGAGATGTCATTTGTGCTCACCCACGAACGCAGGGGCGGAGCTCGTCAAACGCACGGGGAGGTCGTTGAACACCAGACCCTCACAGTGATGAAACAACTGCACATTTAAATCCACCCGATCAACGCAAATATATATGATGTTTTTCATAACAAAATTGGAAAATATATGACCTAACTCATAATTCACAAATAAATAGGGAGTGTCTATTTAGTACTTGATTGTTTTCCAATTCGGTATCATTCACATTTCCTGACAAATAAATAGAGGGCACTTGTTTGTCCAAAAAAAACCACCCCGGCGAAACACCAGCCAAACACCTAGGTTTGTTTTGGTAAAACTGAGAAAAACCATGGTTTAAAGAAACTGTAGTATTCATTGTGTACACATATGAATATAGTGGTTTTCAATTACTATGGTTCTCTAGAAACTTTGTTGCCAAACTAAGCCTTAGGCCCCGTTTGTTAGCTTAGTATTTTTAAAGTATTCTGAGAATACTGTAGTTTTTCAGATTACCATAGTTTTAATTACAACGAGGTGTTTGGCTGCCACTAGAAACTATGTTTTTAATACTGCATTATTTGCAAAACCATGGTATTATCTATGTATAAAAAAAGAACCCTGAACCTCTTTTTTTTATGAGAATACTATGTTTGATAGCAAAGTATTAAAAAAACTAAAGTATTGAAAACCACAATATTTTTGTCAGTGGGTACCAGATACCACAGTTTTGACATACCAAAGTATGTTTAAGTATTGAGATTACTGTGACATGTTTGGTTGTGGCCGCAAAACACAATATTGATGCGTTCAAACACTCAGGCTGTGTTTGATAGCAAACTATCCCAAAAACCTTTGTATCAAAAAACTACAGTAATTTAGCCTGCAGGTATGAAATACCACGGTTTTAACATAACAGAATATTTTGTAGTATTGATAATACAGCCAACCTGTTTGGCTATCCCGTTTTCAGCAACTCAAAATTAGCTAGGTAAAACCATTAGTAGCAACAAACACATGTGTGCTTTCCTAGTTAGCTAGCCATTTTATGCAACTATTCAGCCATGCACCAAGAACGGCCACGCACAGGTGTAGAAGACACATATTCTAGTTGCCTATCCGGACGGCAACAACGTCTTCAAAATGATTTAGTGGTTGGCTGTAATTTGGAGCAACAAACGGCAAGCGAGCTAACTGAATGACCAAGCAGAATATCCTAATAAAACGGTCGTGGATATGAGGATGTTGAGAAGAAGGTCTGAGCGAGAGACTCTCTTTTCTCCTCAGTGAGCTCAGTTTTAAAAAAAGATGTATGTGGTTCTTTTTTTTATGCAGAGAAAATATTGTAGTTTGCAAAAAACTGCAGTACTAAAATCACAGTTTTTAGAGACAATCAAACAACCCTTTGGCCTAGTTTGGCAGCACCGTTTCTTCAAAACTATAGTAAATGAAAACCTCAGTATTCCAATGCGTGTGGGCAATGAATACTTCAGTTTCCAGAAACCACATTTTTCTCGGTTTTAACAAAACCATGAAGGTGTTTGGCAAGTGCAGTTTTTCTCACTTTCTCCGGTTCGACCGCTGAACCAAACCCAACTACACTCAAGGAGTTACAATGGCCTGGTCAGCTTGTGCTAAGGCAGTTGCATGCATGTGGCCTTGCGATAGATGCACTAGTCCCCTCCTAGATGCTAGGATTTGCACATTGAGTTATCTAGTCATCTCTTGTATCTCTGGCCGCATAGAATCGATTGGTCTACAACTTCTCTAATTAGCGATTGATCTGCTCGACAATCTAAGCCTCAACAATCGGCATGCCCATGTTTTCAGCCGTTTTTGTAGTGTTGTACATGCGCCTCTGGCCGGATATGACCGAAATTCTAGCTAGCTTAGTGTGCTGCGTCTCAGGAAGTCAGGATCAATCGATCTAATTGCCAATATAATCTACAGGGCGCCGTGGACATACATGAATCGATGGCGCCATGGCGGGGAGGGCCGCGGGAAGGGGGAGGCGCCGCGGCTTGGCTTGGTGGAGGGGCGGGCTGAGGTGGCGGGGAGGGCCGCGGGGCACGCCGCGGTGG
>NC_041385.1:314079924-314218930 GCF_002162155.2 Triticum dicoccoides | reverse complement strand
GGGCCGGCGGCGGTGTTGCGCGTCGTTCGACGGCTGGGGCGCGCGGGTGCGGTGGTGGGTGTTTTTTTAGACAACGGTGGTGGGGGTGGGTGAGGTGGGGAGAGAGAGAGAGAGAGGGGTGGGGCCAGACTGGGAGAGAGAGAGGGGTGGGGCCGGGCTGGGAGAGAGGGGAGGAGAATTTTTTTTAGAAGAAGAGGCCTCTTTGCCATCAGCCAGCGGATGGCAAAGGCCCATATCTTTGCCATCAGCCAGCGACTGGCAGATGGCAAAGAGGTGGGGCTACTGGGCCGTTACAACGCCGTTAACCATTGGGCCCCACCCACTTCTTTGCCATCTGCCAACAGACGGAAAAGATTCTTTGCCATCTGCTGGCAGATGGCAAAGAGGTGGGTTGATAGGCCGTTACAGCACTGGACCCCTACCCACCTCTTTGCCATCTGCTGGCAGATGGCAAAGATTATTTGCCATCCACTAGCAGATGGCAAAGAATTGACTGATGGCAACCATGTTCTTTGCCGTCTGTCAGTTCTTTGCCATCTATTTTTATAAGCAGATGGCAAAGAGGTTCTTTGCCATCAGCTGGCAGATGGCAAATAGCTAGCTGATGGCAAATTTCCCAGTTTCCAGTAGTGCCGGTTGTTGCAACTCTCCTAGGCGGCTCGCAGGCACCACCCTCCGACCGCCACATCAAATAGTTCTACCGGTGAGTAAGTGCTGCCTAGGAGGGCTCGAGGGTTTCCCAGGGATGGACGGCGCCCAAGGCTGACCTCACCTTCGGCCTCGAGGATCATCCTGCTGGCACGAAGGGAGCAGGTGCGCTCCCAATGCTTTGCACCCCCACCATCTGCAATGTGGCTGTCACCAGAACCCTCATCGATGGTGGAGCTGGCCTCAACGTGCTCTCCTTGGAGGCATTAGGCCTGCTGCACGTGCCGCCCAGCCGACTCCGCCTCTCCAAGCCCTTCTCTGGGTCGGCGGCAGCTCCACCAGGCACCTGGGGCGGATCCGCCTCCCTGTCACCTTTGGAACCCGTGATAAGTAACGCACTGACCTCATCGACTTTGACATCGCCAGGATCGACCAGCCATACAACGCCATTATAGGGTGCCCGGCCTTGGCCCAGATTATGGTCGCGTCCCACCCTATGTACAACCTCACGAAGATGCTCGGTAGCAATGGTGTCCTCACGGTGACGGGGGACACCAAGGGCGCGCTGCAGGCCCTCAAGCTTGCCTTCACGTCAGCCGCGTCCGTGCTGCCCGACAAGAAAGGGGGTCAGGAGGCCCCAGAAGCAGTGCCGACAAGAAGAAGCAAATGTTCTCCCAAGACCGAGCCGAGACGAAGCAAGTGCCAGTTAGTGAGGATGGAGCAGCCAGCGCCACTTTCACCATAGGGGCTGGTCTCCCCGGTACCAAGAGGAGGCATTAGTCAAGTTTCTGCGAGCCAACAAGGATGAATTCTCTTGGGAACCCAAACACCTGGCTGGGGTCCCAAGGGGAATAATCAAGCACCACCTGAGGGTATGCCCAAACGTGTGACCCAGTGAAGCAGAAGGCTCATCGCTAGTCCACCGAGAAGCAGGCCTTCATCATCTAGGAAACCCGCAAGCTACAAGTCGCAGGGGTCATCAGAGAGGTACGATAACCGGAGTGGCTGGCGAACCCCGTCATCGTCCCCAAGAAAGGAGGGAAGGAGCGCATGTGTGTCGACTTCACCAACCTCAACAAGTCCTGCCCGCAAGATCCCTTCCCGCTCCCTTCCATTGACCAGATCGTGGACTCCACCGCCGAATGCGACGTGTTTTGCTTTTTAGATGCCTTCTCAGGCTACCACCAGATCAAGATGGCCATGCATGATGTGGAGAAAACAGTGTTCCTGACACGCTGTGGGGTGTACTTCTACACCTGCATGCCCTTCGGATGCGTAATGCCGGGGCAACCTTCCAGCAACTGATGAACATCGCCATGTGCTCGTAGCTCGGGAGGAACGCAGAGGCCTATGTTGATGATATAGTGGTGAAGTCTCGGGCGGCCGGGACCGTGATAGCAATTCTGGAGGAGATGTTTGCCAGCCTGCGCAAGGTGGATCTTCAGCTTAATCCCGAAAAGTGCATGTTTGGGGTTCCCTCCAGCAAGTTGCTGGGCTTCTTGGTATCACACAGAGGGATCGAGGCTAACCCAGAAAAGGTCAAGGTGATAGAGGACATGAGCCCCCCACAGACCCTGAAGGAGATGCAGAAGCTGGCAGACTGCGTAACCTCGCTTGGGCGTTTTATTTCCAAGCTTGGGCAGCGCACCCTCCCATTCTTCAAGCTGATGAAAAAGAAGGAGCCATTCGAGTGGACCCCGGAGGCGGATGCAGCCTTCCAAGATCTCAAGAGATATTTGACCAGCTCGCCAGTAATGTGGCACCACACTCTCTCGAGCCCTTGGTGCTCTATCTGGCAGCCACCCCTCACTCAGCCAGCGCCACCCTGGTGGCACTAAGGAAGGAACGCCCATCCAAGAAACCTCAGCAAGATGCACAACCATCGAGCAAGACACAACACCCTCAGGACGATGCGCCTGGGGCCTCGACCGACCCGATGGTCGACATTCCTCCCGCGGCCACGATCGACCTCACGGCCGCCGAGGCTCCCGAGGGCGGACCTCATGAAGCCATGGAGGACCCGCGCCCTCACGAAGAACCAGACTCCACTGATGCATCCCCCTCGTCGAGCACCCTGTCTACTTTGTCAGCACGGTACTGAGGGAGGGCCGGGTGCACTACCCCATGCCTCAGAAACTCCTGCTCGCGCTCTTGGTCGCCTCCCGAAAACTGCGCCACTACTTTCAAGGCCACCCCATCAAGGTTGTTTAGTTGTACCCGCTGGAGAGGGTGCCGCGGAGCCCAGATGCCGCCAGACGAGTTGCTGAATGGAACATCGAGATTCAGGCGTTCAATCTCGAGTTCAGCACCACCAGGGTCATCAAGGGTGCGGCCCTCGCGAACTTTGTGGCCGAGTGGACTAACGCTCCCGACCACAGATGAGGCGAGGACCGCTCCCTCCTGCCAGGAGACGAGGAGCCGGACGGATGGATCATGTACTTTGATGGGGCATATGCGTGACAAGGCGCAGGAGTGGGGTCCGTCCTCATCTCACACACAGTGTAGCTCTGCTTCCAGCAGGGCGAGAAGGTCTCCAACAACATTGCAGAATTCGAAAGCTTGCTCGCCAGACTCAGGGTCGCGGCCATGCTGGGAGTGAAGCACCTCACCATCAAGGGCGACTCTCAGCTCCTCATCAACTTCTCCAACAAGGAGTACACGCCTAAGGAAGAGCACATGGAGGCGTACCTAGAAGAGGTGCGCAAGATGGAGAAGCGGTTCATGGGCGTGGAGCTGCAGCACATGCCAACGAACAAGGAAGTGGGCGACATCACCAAGAGGGCCTCCCGCAAGCTCCCTCAGGAGCGAGGGTGTTTGAGGAGTGGCTCTTCGAGCCGTCTGCGACTCCCCACGCCACAACTCCAGCACCGCCTCAAGAGGACTTGCCACAGGCACCTGAGATGGGCGCCCCAGCCTGCGGCCACCCCTTGGAAGACCGCCTGCTGCTCGCGGTCGAGCCTCAGGAGGGATGTTGGACCAAAGAGTTCAAGGAGTACCTGCTTCAGGGGACCCTACCGGAGAAGGAGGCAAACGCCAAGTGCGTGGCCCGTCAAGCTACCACGTACTGCATCCAAGATGGTGAGTTATATCGCAAGAGGCCCAATGACGTTTCGTTGCGGTGCATCTCCAGGGAACAGGGGCTCGAGCTGCTAGCGGGTATACTTTGTGGGGACTACGGGCATCATTCCTCGTCACGCACTATTGTGGGCAAGGCGTTCTGCAACGGCTTCTACTGGCCCACCGCGCTCAATGACGCTGTAGAGCTGGTGCGCTCTTGTCAAGCATGCTAGTTTCACGCCAAGAAAATCCACCAGCCCACGCAGGGCCTCCAGACAATCCCGCTCACATGGCCATTCGTGGTCTGGGGGCTGGTCATCTTGGGGTCATTCCCTCGAGCGCCGAGGGGCTACCGGTACCTCTACGTCGCCATCGATAAATTCACCAAGTGGGCGGTGGTTGAAGCCGTGCGCACTATCCCAGCTGGATCGGCCGTCAAGTTCCTCAAGAGGATCGTGAGCCGGTTTGGGGTCCCCAACCGCATCATCACCGACAATGGCTCGCAGTTCACCAGCAACCTTTTTAAAACATATTGTGCTAACCTTGGAAGGCAGATATGCTACACCTTAGTGGCACACCCACGGAGCAACGGTCAGGACGAGAAGGCCAATGCGGAAGTCCCGGGGGGCCTCAAGACCAGGACCTTCAAGAAGAAGCTCAAGGCCTACGGGAAGGGCTGGCTTAATGAGCTGTAGTCCATGTTGTGGTCCATCCGCACCATCGCGCGACCAAGCCAACGGGAAAGACGCCATTCTTCCTCGTCTACGGAGCAGAAGCGGTTCTCCCTCACGAGGTCAAGCATCGCTCCACGCGGGTCCTGGTGTTCGACGAGGCATGCCAGGACGCCACCCGGGGGGTGGATCTCGTGCTGGGGGAGGAATGCCGTCGACAAGCCTCGCTCCGCGCGGCAAGGTACCAACAGGCGATGTGGCGGTACCACTGCCACAACATCTGCTCCAGGATGTTAGAGGTGGGCGACCTCGTCTTGAGGCGAGTGCTCTCCAGAGAGGGGCTGCACAAGCTCTCTCCCATGTGGGAGGGCCCGTTTAGGATTGCCCGTGTCTCCAGTCCTGGCGTCATGCGCCTGGAGACACAGGACGGGGTCCCCATCCAAAACGCCTAGAACATCTAGCACCTCCAGAAGTTCTACCCCTGAAGAAAGGCTCCGGCCTGTGAAGCAAGGGTCCGGCCTGTGAAGATCTCCGCTCGTGACACTCTCACGTAATAATGAGTGGGGTTGTACACGCCCCGGAGTCTCTTGAGAGTCGCCCTGGGGCCTCATGGGGGATTCCTCCCACGTCTTAGTGGAAGCACTTAGCTCCGCGCTGGTGAGAAGACTAGATTAGTTGCCGGACGCGGCTGTTCATTTGCTTTCCGAAGTTGCTTGCAGATTTTTAGTAACCTTTCAATGGATTTGGTATTTTCGAACCCTGCTTCCTCGAGTTGTTTCCTTCTCCTGAGCTGTTTTCGGCCTAAGGGTGTCGGATATCGGGTTTCGGAAAAACCCTTAAGGTTCGAGCTATGGGGTGCACACGAAGATCTACTCCCTACCGATCCACACCCCAGAACATCGCCGTGAATCTAAGCTAACACGATGAACAACACAAGGGACGCGAGGTTTATACTGGTTCGGGCCACCGTTGTGGTGTAATACCCTAAGCCAGTGTGTGGTGTGGTGAATTGCCTCGGCTGATGATCAAGAGTACAGGGAAGAACAACCTCATGAGGGGTGTTCTTGAGCAGGTGCGGTGTTCTACTAGGGAAGGATTCGATCTGATCTAGACGAGATGATCCTCTCGATTGTGGTGGCTATCTCTATTGATAGAGGCCCTGGTCCTCTTCCCAAATATTGAGCGGGAAGGGAGCCAACAACGGCCATTTTGAAGGTGGACAACTAGTACAAGCTATCCTGACTAAAGTTGGTCTTCGACTGCCAAAGGCACTGGTGATGACGCCGTCTTGGGCTCCACGGTGATCTTCGTCCTGCCGCTCTCCCAGTCTTGGTCTCGTTGCACCGATAGGGAAACCTTTGCCTGATGCCTCAGTACTCCGCGCCTGGGCTTGCCCCCTATGCGCCAAATTGGAAACGTGGACACTGCGCAGGCTAGCGCCCGCCTGGTCTTGATCGTCATGGCTTGCGTCACGAGCACCTCGCGAGTTACTCCTTCCCTTGATCTCTCTGCCTCCTCACGAGCCTGCCTGGTGAGGCCGCCCCTGAGGAAGCCTTGCGTCATCCGCCCCGAGAGGCTTGACCCCTCGCGAGGGTCTTGAGCTTG
This sequence comes from Triticum dicoccoides, assembly GCF_002162155.2. NCBI lineage: Eukaryota > Viridiplantae > Streptophyta > Magnoliopsida > Poales > Poaceae > Triticum > Triticum dicoccoides. The sequence goes on along the minus strand of NC_041385.1, from coordinate 314,212,949 downwards.
GGTTGATGTAGACGGGCCATACTGGGCCACTCCTTGAGCCACGTCGCAGGCCGAACGCAGGCAATTCTGGGGACCCCCGTTCCCAGAACACCGACAGTAGCCCCTGGGCCCAAGGCGCGCTCGGACTTGGCTTAGCTGCGAAGGCAAAGGGCAAGTGCGGAGGGCCCGTGGGCCCCAACAGCCTGTGGCCTTGGTCGTCGCGTGGCGGTTGATTGGACGTGGGCATCTCCGCTTCCCCATGCTGCCTTGGCAACTGCCCGACTGACAAAAGGCTGGCCTTGGTTAGGCTTACCTTCATTGCTCTCATTCGCCTTGCTCCAGATCCCCTTCCTTGCTCTTGCTCTCTTGCTTTTGAAATCCAGATCCGCTCCATCCTTCACCTCTCAGCGAGCAATGGCGCCCCGCAAGACCGCGACCGAAGCCCTGCCGGCTTGGTACTCACCGGCCTTGGATCTGCCCAACATGATGGAGAAGAATCTTGCCTCTACGCGCCTGATGACGGCGGTGCAAGGCAGCGAAATGGGAGAGACTGTACTCCGAGCCGGCTCTGCCACGTCGGAGGCTAAGGGGAGCACCTTTTACCCCTTCTTCATGAGAACCGTCATCACCGGCCTGGTGCTTTCCTTCTCCGACTTCTTCTATGTCGTCCTCCGCCATTACAGATTGCAGGCCCTTCATCTCCATCCCAACTCCGTTCTTCTTCTGTCGATTTTCGCCTACTACTACGAGGCGCACGTTGGGGTGATGCCGTCCGTGGCTTTGCTGCGCCACTTCTTCTCCCTCCGAATCACCGGTAGCCGTACCTCGGCGTGCGCTGGCTTTGTCGCGTACTCCAAGGCCAACGCGATCTTGAAGATCGGGAAGAGGGTCGATGGCTTCCGGAGCAAGTTGGTCATGCTGGATGCCGGATGCATCCACTCTCGGTTGCTGTTGCCCACGGAGCAGCCCCAGGCTAATGAGGCGTGGCCTCGTGCAAAGCCTGACGACCGACGGGTGAAGTCGGTGCTGGAGAAGATGAACGCCAACCTGAGGCCAGGCGACATAAGGGCGGTGAAGCTGACCGGGGCCACGCTCCTGAGGGAGTTCCTGACGCAGTGGGTGTCTTCACTTCAGGCGCACTCGTGCCCGTTGTAGAGGCTTGGATGTGCGCATGACGATCTCCGCCTGAACTCGGAGGCCCTGGCTAATGAGGATCTAGCCGCAGCTCTCCGCTTCCTGGTTGGAGAGGACGTGGAAGGTCTGGAGGGCGCTCCTGTCCCCTTGTTCCTCCGCGACAACTGGCAGCAGGTGGTGGACGCCATGCCTACCTTTGATGGGAGCGGTCTGGTGCCAGAGGTTCCTCATGAGGGCCACAAGGCGGCGGCGCCGGTGGAATTGTCTTCTGATGATTCCCGAGGAGGAGGAGAGGAAGACGAACAAGAAGAGGAGTGTGACTTTGAGGCGAAAGCTGAGGGGACGGGGGAGACTTCCCCCTGGTGCAGGGCCAACATCCTCCGCACCCTGCCAGACGATGACGAGGCCGACGCCATGCGGGGGGGAGAGGTCCGGGCTGATCTCCCGAGGGGCTACCCCGGCCCAGGTACATCCTGAAGCCGCCTCTAGCCCTTCTGGTGCGCCCTCTTGTACCTCTGGACCTCTTGAGGTTGCGCCCCGGACAAAAAGGCTCACGGGCTTCAAGCACGACATTAAGTGCCGCGATTGACCAGTAAGTGCTCGAACTCTGTCTTGTTCTTGTTTTTGCTGTCAGGGCTTGACATCCTCCATCATTTGGTTAGGCCGCCGCTTGCGGCAAAGAGGCTGAAGGGGGACACGGTGGCTCCGCTTGGGGTAGGCTCATCCGTTGTGGCCGCGCCTTTGCCTGTGGGAAGGGGAGGCAGTGGAGCTCGCACCTCCCCTGCCCGGTCGTCCTCGCGAGGCAAGGAGGAGCGCCCTGTCGGGGTGCCAGCCTCCGTGGCCCCGCTGACTCTGGAGGTGCCGTCGCTTGATGCTGTCGCTGAGGTTGCCAAGACTGAGGAGCTCCCAGTCTCCCAAGCCGTGATCATGCTGCCGTCTTTGTCTCCTGCACCGCTGGCTCCGGACTCCTCTGCCTCTTCCACCATCTTGGACTGTGCCGCTGCAAAGCTGGGCCAGCTGCGAGAAGACCTCCAGGGCACCAACCCCCGCCTGGTGGCCGGGCGCCTGGAGCTGATCTCTGGCTGGGTTCACTCCGACACATCCGTCCGAGCGGCGCTGAGCCGGGCTGCGGTAGCTTCTGAGGAGGAGAAGCAAGTCGCCCCCCAGGCTGCAGCCGCCCGTGATGCAGCGCTGAAGGATGCCACAGTCACCCAGGACCGGTGCAAGGCGCTGGAGGACGAGCTGCAGGGTTTGCGCGATGAGCTCACCCAAGAGGCTCTCGACCGCTAGGCAAAGGAGGAAGAGATGAAGGCTCGGGAGGCCACTATCGGGCACCGCGACGCTGAGCTGTCCGCTGATCGCAGCCGACTGAAGACGCTGGAGCATAAGTTGAAGGCGGAGACGGCCGAGCTGGACGCCAAGGCGAAGGTCCTGGCCGAGGATTGCGTGGCCTTCGCAGATCTTGAGGAGAGATCTCGCAAGGCACTGAAGACGCTCTATGATGGTAGCCTGGAGAAGCCGCTGACTGGGGCCAAGGACGGGCCTGCCAAGCTCCTTCCCTTCTTGGTCAAAGCACTTGAGGAAGTCGTGACCGGTGTCGGCCCCATGGCCAAGGTTGAATCTCGCGTCCTTTCTTCTACGGCGCTGACGCGGGTCCTTAGCCACGTCTACCTTCGCGACCCTGGCGCCAACCTCGACGAGCTGCTGCAGCCTGTGGATGCCGAGCGCTCCATCGCTGATGTTGAAGCTGTGAAGGGCCGAGCGGAAGCCCTGCCGGCGAAGTTCCGCGCCTTCGCTACTGCGCCCAAGGCAGGTACTGCTGGTTCCGCAGCCTCGGGAGGTGGAGCTGACAGGCGCAACACCACCACGGAGGCGGGGCTCCTGGTGAATGACGGCGGTGCCCAAGGGTGATCTTCTCGCGGCTTCTTTCCTGTCTCAACTCCTGCAATATGCACCGTGCCTCGGGGAGGCATTTAAACTTGTGATTGGTATCGTGAGGACAACTTATGGTTTGTAATATTTGCTTCTGGATGTGCTTCGAGATTTTGTGGTTTCCTTCCTATTTGCTTTGTGTTCTACATCGGCAGGGCCCAGCCCCGCGCATACCTCAACCGCCGTTAACCCCGATCGGATCACCAGGATGTGACCAAGCAGTGAGGGGCTACGTGAAAAGTTAGGCTCCTAAGTGGCGATGCTCAGGAGTCCCCCTTGACGCGCAAACAACAAATAGGGAGGGGGTGTAGGAGTAGATCTGTGATTCTACGTTGGTAGGGCCCGGCCCTACGCATGCCTCAACCGCCGTTAGCCTTGCGGAACTAAGGAGTGAGGGGCTACGTGACCAGTTAGCCTCCTGAGTCGCGATGCTCAATAGTCCCCCTTGACGCTCAAACGGTCTCCATACCTTGGCTCCACTCAGGGAGGGGCACGCGATGTCCAGGTCCGAGGGACCTGGCTGGGTGGCATACGCTTGGGTGTGACCCGGGCGCAGCCCCCGTGTCCAGCCCCCTTGCGTGGTGCTCCCGAGGGGAGGCATTGCGATGAGGCCAGACACTAAACTCTGGGCTCCTGAGGTTGATACAGCCATGGGCTGCCCTCAGTTGTTTATCACCAGCGCGGAGCATAGTGCTTTTGTTGGGGATATAACTATTGGTATGACCCACCCAGGAGGGGTCGGGTCATACTTGCAAGTGTTCTTGAATCCCAATACCCAGGTTATGGATGGCGGTTTAGTTCAAGGCCCATGGCCCAGAGGCGACTTAAGGACTGTAGTGATAAACCGCCATGTAAGTGTGACTTGTACTGTAAGACAAGAAATATTAAGAGACCGAGCCGAACACTGTTTATGAGCCGGCCAGGACTCTGTAGAGCCACTGCGTGTTGACCTCTGTATATAAAGGGATGACCCGGCGGCGGTTCAGGGCAGATAACATCAACTCGAGAGCTAGGTCAGCGATTCGCTCCCTGGTTATCGAGACATAAGCAATCCAACTCAAAATTGGACCGTAGGCTTTTACCTTCACCGTAAGGGGCCGAACCAGTATAAACCTCGTGTCCTTTGTCCCGATTAACCCCTTCAAGCTTCCTAATTGCGATGGCTCCACGACTAAGTCCTTTCACTAGGACATCTGCTGTCAGGACCCCGACTCGATGTCACATCGATCTAGCTTGTAACACCTCATATCACTTTGCGGCCTCACGCACGGTATCCCCACAGGTGTCGCCTTACCTTTTCCCGGGACCGTTTGCGCCTTTTGGCTCACGGATATGATAGTGTCGCTAGCATCCATATGATAAGGAGCCCGGGCTGACATGACTAGTTGTAAACCCAAAGTGGCACAGACTTACAGGGACAGGCATCCATGACCCAGCTTCGAACGTGTCGGTCATCAGCAAGTGGGTCCGGGCTGTAGCACTGGGCTAGCAGGACTCCGGTAAACCGGGCTGTAGCGGGCTAACAGGACTCCGGTACTCAATGCGTGACATTTCCCAGAGGGGACAGACACAGGAACGAAGAAGGACACATGCCGGCCAGCCTATGTGTTCCAGAGCAGTAGCAAGCTACCATGGCTCAGCGGTAACACTAGGAGACATTTCCCGGTAAGAGAGGCTACTAAAGATAAACAACTAGATAGTCAGATCCCACACATACCAAGCATTTCAATAACATACACACAATATGCTCGATATGTGCAAATACAACATGGCATCACAACATGACTCTACGACACAAGTACTTTATTTAAGGCTCAGAGAGCCATACATAACATACACATAGGTACCGGTCACACGACCCAGCATTCAAGTCATACAGTCATACAAACCAGCAGCGGAAGTAGCTTGTCTGGGTACAGACAACTAGTAAAATAAAAGAGGCTTGGAAAGCCTAGCTATACTACGTGGTCCTTCACAAGCTCAGGATCACCACCTGGGCCTTAGCCTACTCATTGATGTCAACGTCTACGAAGAACCCATCAGAAGGGGTTGCAGCGTCTTCTGTAAAAATGTAAATTATAGCAACATGAGTACAAAGGTACTCAGCAAGACTTACATCAGATCCTACATACATGCACATTATCAAGAAGGGTTGGTGGAGTTGTTGCAGCAAGCCAGCTTTGACTCTTGGCTAGGCTATCCTACGAGACGTCAACTTGAAATGGTTTTGCACACACGAGTCCACTACTCACCACTTCAATACACTACCGAGGATCCACCTCCGTCTTCCTACGGAAGAGCCATCCTCGGCACTCACACTTATCCTGAGGCTTTTAGTTGTTTCCATTTACTTGTCTATTAACTGTATAGGCAACCAAGTAGTCCTTTACCGCGGACGCGGCTATTCGAATAGATTATGTTAACCCTGCAGGGGTGTACTTCTTCATACACGCTCTCACCACTTACCGTCGTTTACATGACATGTACTCGGCAACCTTCAAGCGGAAGCCCAACGTGGGTGTCGGCCACGACCTACCTAATCACCTAAGTCTCCAATCCAGGTTTATCGCCTATCCAGGTTCCATCCGCAGGGAGTCCGGCCAAGGTTTCCCATACGGCCCCGAACGATGTGTACAGGGGTCCGTGAGACCTAACGGAAGCCCGGTATCCCCGGCCACGTACCTACCGCATCACAGCCCACCCCTACGGTCAGCGCTGTCCACGGCCTCCAGTAGGCTACAAACACCAGAAACTACTTGCAACTCCTGGACGGAGAACTAGGGTGAATAAGAAGCCGAGAGGGTCCATTGGTTTCAGGCCCAATGCATGGTAGTAGTTGATTCTTAAATCACACATACAGATCTCAGTGCTTAAGGTCGTCTTCAATGAACCAACCCACCATGTACTCCTACATGGCCTCTCATCGATACCTTTACCAAATCGTGTTCACCACACCACTCTCATTACCGACATAATCATTTCACTCTAGCCCATCGCCCAGATGAACCAGACCTGACACGACTCTAAGCATAGCAGGCATAGCAAGGTAGGAACAACACATACATATGGCTCAATCAACTCCTACACATGCTAGTGGGTTTCATCTAGTTACTGTGGCAATGACAGGTCATGCAGAGGAAGTGGGTTCAACTACCGTAGCACACAGCAGTTTGAAACGCGTTGTCTTAATGCAGTAAAAGAGAGCAGGAGCGAGAACATGGGATTGTATCGATATGATCAAATGGTTGGTTGCTTGCCTGATGGTTCGATGCACTGATACGGTTCTTCGTTAGGGTAATCACGGTACTCCTCGGAGGCAGAACCTACCGCAAAGAACACCGATACACAACCATCACCAAACAATGTGCAACAATATGATGCATGCATGAAACATGGCAATATGAGTGTGTTGGGCTAATGCAACTAAGACCAGAAGGGTTTGAACCAATTTGAATCAAAGATTCAAATTTCAAACTCAAACATGGCCCTTTAAAGTGTTTTTCCTTGTTCTGCATTAAACATCAAGTTAACTTGTTTAATCATGCATGAAAATAGTACAGATGGATAGATTGAATTTTTCTGATCATTTTTCATATATAATTTGTCTGATTTGGAGTTACAGAATAAAAGTTATGAATTTTTGAAGTTTAAACTATATTCTGGAATTTCCTATATTAGATTAAATCCAGAAAATCAATTACTGCGTCAGCCTGATGTCAGTGTGACATCAGCAGGTCAACGGGACACGTCCGGGTCAAACCTGACAGTGGGTCCCGCGTGTCAGTGTGATTAATTAAACTAAAATTAATTTAAACTAATCCTAATTAGTTAACAGGGTTGGGCCCCACCTGTCATCGACTCAGGAGAGTCAACCAGGGCCCACCCGTGGTCAAACCCGGGTCGGCTGCACCGGCGTTTAGCCGCCGGCGAGCCCGACGCGACGGCGGAAGTGGTTTTTGCCGTTCCGGGAACCAAACGAGTCGCGGAGGCCACCGGAGAGGAGCTGAGGTCGAGCCGCCGCTCTTGGTGGAGTCCGTTGGGGTCGGGGTGGCCGGAGTTGGCGCCGGCGACGACTTTGGCGGCCACCAGAGTTCGGCCGAAGTCGAACTTGACGCAAGAGGGGTCGGTGAGGTGCGGGGAGTAGCTAGTTAGGTGCTACGTGACGCGGTGAGCATGATGGACACCGTGGAGTGGCCGGAGGGTGACCGGGAGCACGTCGGCGACGAGCTCCGCGGCGGTGGGTGTGGTTGAGCTCCGGGAGGTCGCTACACGGCTCGGGAGCAAGAAAGAAGGGAGGGGAAGATGGCTAAGCTCACGGGGAGTTCGACGAAGCCCTTGGAGCGGCCGGGGACGGACCGGAGCGACGACGGCGTTGAAGGGGATCTCCGGCGACGGCGGTTCGGTCGAGGTCGATGCAGTGGGCTCGGGCCTTGTGAGCGCTCGGGGCTCGGCTTGCTCGAAGGAGAGGAGGGTAGCGGAGCTCCTAGACACGGCGGCACGGCGTGGGGTCGACGGAGGGCGTGGCTACGGCGAGGGGTGGCGGCGATGGCGTCGGCCATGGCGGGGGGAACGCGAGAGAGGGGGGTTGGGGGAGAATGGAGGTGTCCTGTGGGTTCACGGCGCTGCGTGGAGCTCATCCATCCAGCCCCGAGGCGAGGAGGTGGAGCAGGGCGGCAGCCAGCTGCGTGGCGCGCGCTGCGGTCACCGTCGGGCACCTGCCTGCCTGCCTGGCCGGCAAGCAGCTCGCTGGAGCGGCGCTGGGCTGGGCCGGCAGGTGGGCCGGGTGCTGGGCACCAGGTAAGGTTTTTCTATTTTTCTCTGTTTTCTGTTTTTTAATACTTCTGCAACTTTGTTGATTTATTAAAAATACTTAGGCAACTCCTAAAATCACCAAACTACTCCTGGTCCATAGTTGGATTATTTCCAACATGAAACATTTTAGTTTGGAGATATTTGGGCATCTGAATATTTTATATAATTTTAAATGCCCAAATTCAAATATCTATGATTTAATTCAAAGACCCTAGGATGACCTAGGAAAATGTGCATCACTTTTGGCAGAGGTTCTGAACCAAGACAAAAATGATGGGCATTTTAGAAGGGCATTTCAGGTTCATTGAAAAAGTTTTTAGTAAACCCTAGTTGGTTTCAGAGGGGGCTGGGGGTTCTGTCATCCCCATTTCAGGTTTCTGATGAAAGAATAAACATGATGCAACACTCTAATGCATGACTAGCTAGGGTGTGACAACTCACCCCCACTCAAAAGAATCTCGTCCCGAGATTTGGGTTCCTCCGGAAAGAGGGCGGGGTACTCGAGTCGAAGACGATCCTCCCTTTCCCAAGTTGCTTCATCCTCAGAATGGTGCGACCATTGAACTTTGAGAAACTTGATATTATGACGTCGAGTGGTACGCTCGGCCTGATCGAGGATACGAATGGGGTACTCTCGATATGTAAGATTATCTTGGAGATCAAGCGTTTCGTGGTCCACTCCACGGATAGGATCCGAGAAGCAACGCCTGAGTTGAGAAACGTGGAAGACATCGTGGACTCTGGAGAGATGCGGAGGTAGTTCAAACTGGTAGGCAACTTCTCCTCGTTTAGCGAGAATGCGAAAAGGTCCAATGTAACGAGGAGCTAATTTGCCTTTGATACCGAAACGATGGGTTCCCTTCAGAGGGGTAACCCGAAGGTAAGCCTTCTCATCAACCTCGAAAGTCATAGCCTTATGTTTTCGGTCATATTGACTCTTCTGACGAGATTGGGCTGTTTTCAACTTTTCACGAACGATGCGAACTTGCTCTTCTGCTTCCTGAATCATATCCGGGCCAAAGAATTGTCTTTCCCCGGTTTCTGACCAGTTAAGGGGTGTTCGACACCGTCGTCCATAGAGAACTTCAAAAGGGGCTTTACCCAAGCTAGATTGATAGCTGTTGTTGTAAGCAAATTCGGCAAATGGAAGGCATTTCTCCCACTCCATTCCGAATGAGATAACAGAGGCTCGAAGCATGTCTTCTAGAATCTGGTTGACGCGTTCCACTTGACCACTCGACTGAGGGTGGAAAGCGGTGCTAAAAGAAAGGCGAGTTCCCATAGCATTTTGGAAACTTTCCCAAAATCGAGAGGTGAAAAGACTTCCTCGATCCGAGTTAATTTCCAAAGGAACACCATGGAGAGACACGATTCGGGAGATGTATAAGTCTGCCAACTGACTAGCGGTTATACTCTCACGAACAGGTAAGAAATGGGCTACCTTGGAAAGACGATCGACCACGACGAAGATAGCATTATTCCCTTTCTTGGTCCTGGGTAAACCGGTAATGGAATCCATACCAATTTTATCCCATTTCCATTCAGGAATAGCTAGGGGTTGAAGGGTTCCAGCAGGCCGTTGATGCTCTGCTTTTACACGACGGCAGACGTCGCAATTAGCAATATACTGAGCAATTTCTCTCTTCATTCTAGTCCACCAGAACCTCTGGCGTAGGTCCTGATACATCTTAGTACTACCGGGATGAATGGTGAGAGGAGATTCATGAGCTTCCTTAAGGATCAATCGTCTCAGGTTTCACACCTTGGGAACCACTAGTCGATTCCTGAAGTATACGACCCCTTGATTATCAATGGAGAAACAATTTGCAACTCCTTTCTTGGTGTTTCTCTTGATGCGGGAAATTCCCGGATCTACCTTCTGTGCTTTGATGATCTGATCCGTAAGCGTAGGTTTTGCCACCAAGGTGGAAAGAAAACCTTGAGGAACAATGTGAAGGTTAAGCTTCCGAAATTCCTCATGGAGAAGCGGTTGACTTTGTTGTAACATCAGGTTGTTACAATAAGATTTACGACTTAGCGCATTAGCCATGACGTTGGCTTTCCCTGGGGTGTAAGTTATTCCTAAGTCGAAATATGTGATCAACTCAACCCAACGTCTTTGCCTGAGATTCAAATCCGGTTGGGTGAAGATGTACTTCAGACTTTGGTGATCAGTGAATATTTTGCAACGATTACCAAGAAGGTAATGTCGCCAGGTTTTAAGTGCATAGACTACGGCTGCAAGCTCTATATCATGAGTAGGATAATTCTCCTCATGTGGGTGCAATTGCCGTGAAGCGTAAGCAATTACGTGTCGATCTTGCATGAGAATGCAACCTAGTCCTTGTCGCGAGGCGTCGCAGTAGATAACAAAGTCCTTAGAGAAATCTGGCGGTACCAATACGGGAGCAGATGTCAGGCGTCTTTTCAGTTCCTGAAAGCTGTGCTCACATTGTGGAGTCCACTCGAACTTTTTATCTTTCTTGAGGAGTTCGGTTAGAGGTTTAGCAACTTTGGAGAAATTTTCGACAAAGCGACGGCAATAGCTCGCTAAGCCCAGAAAACTCCGAACTTGCTTGACCGATTCAGGTGGAGTCCAATTAAGGACGGCTTGAACTCGCTCAGGGTTAACAGCAATACCTTTACCAGATATTACATGACCCAGATAGGTCACTTCTGACAACCAGAATTCACATTTAGAAAATTTGGCATAAAGGCGATGCTCTCGAAGTTTCTTCAACACTAGCCTTAGATGTTCGGCATGTTCTTCCTCGCTCTTGGAGTAGATGAGTATATCATTGAGGTAAACCACGACGAATTTATCCAAATACTCCATGAAGATTGAGTTCATTAACCGAGAAAAGGTGGCTGGAGCGTTGGTTAAACCGAAGGACATGACGGTGTACTCGTATTGGCCATAACGAGTAACAAAGGCCGTTTTAGGAATGTCCCCGTTCCTGATTTTGATTTGATGGTAGCCCAACCTCAAATCCATTTTGGAGAAGACTGAGGATCCAGCGAGCTGATCATACAGGTCGTTGATCCTGGGGAGCGGATATTTGTTCTTGATTGTGACCAAATTGACAGGTCGATAATCTACAACCATCCGGTCCGTACCATCCTTCTTCTTGACGAAGAGGACGGGGCAAGCCCACAGAGATGAACTAGGTCGGATGAAACCCTTTTTCAAGGACTCATCGAGTTGTTTTCTTAAGCTCGGCTAGTTCTAGTGGTGCCATCTTATAGGGTCTTCTAGCAATCGGGACGGTTCCTGGAATAAGGTCTATTACGAACTCAACATCCCTGTCAGGTGGAACACCTGGCAATTCCTCTGGGAAGAGATCCGGGAAGTCACGGACTACCGGAACGTCCTCAAGGTCTGGCAAAGGGCTGGCGTTAAGAGAATATAACTGTCGCTTGGCTATTCGGGTCAAGACATTGACTATCTTTCCCGAAGGATGGGTGAGTTGAACAGTCCTAGAGAAGCAATCAATTTTGGCAAGATGAGCTGACATCCAGTCCATACCCAAAATGATATTAATATCTGAAAATTTGAGAGCTATCAAAGATGCAAGGAAAACAAGTCTGTCGACTTGGATTTCATTTCCATAACTTACCCTGGAGGTTTGCCATCTAGAACCGGGAGTAGAAATTTCCATAGTGGATGGCATGTCACAGAATGCGGTGTTATGCAAACGAGCATAGTTCTCGGATATAAATGAATGAGATGCTCCTATATCGAAAAGAACAGATGCCGGGTGGCAATTAACAAGGAGCGTACCGAGAACGACGTTGGGATCCTCTTGAGCTTCTTCGGCAGAGATACAGTTGACATGGCCACGTGTAGCGGTGGCCGGCTTGGCGTGGAACGCTTTTCCTGTTGGCTTGCCACGGCCAACAGTTTTAGCAGATTGGTTGGGGTTGGTCTGGGGACACTCACGCATATAGTGGCCAGATTCCCCACACTTGAAACAAGTCACGGAAGTGGTACGTGGAGGAGCACTGTTGGTTGGACCACCATAGGGCTTGCTGGTGCAGACTGTTGAACGGGGCGAGGCGCCTGGAAGGATGGCCTCGTTGTGAACCTGGGTGGCAGGGCAGTGTTGGGCACCCACACGCGGCGCTTCTGAGGGCCAGCACCGGATGAGGAACCCACGTCACGGCCATGCTTGCGTGTTGCGTCATAATCAGTCTGACCAGTCTCAGCACTGATGGGCTTGTTAGCAAGCTTCTGAAAAGATGTGCACTCATGCACACGGAGGTCATGGCGAAGCTCAGGACTAAGCCCCTTACGGAACCTTGCTTGCTTCTTGGCATCAGTAGAAACTTCCTCAATGGCATATCGTGCGAGGTTACCGAACTCCCTGATGTAAGCATCCACAGAGAGTCGGCCTTGGGTGAAACTGCAAAATTCCTCACGTTTACGGTCCATGAGACCCTCCGGAATGTGATGTTCACGGAAAGCCTCGCTGAATTCAGCCCAAGTAGTAACATGGCCCGCTGGGCGCATAGCTCCATAATTTTCCCACCATAGACTGGCGGGGCCTTCAAGATGATATGCAGCAAAGGTGACCTTGTCAGTCTCAGCTACTAGCGCAGAGCGCAGTTTGTGAGAAATACTGCGAAGCCAGTCATCAGCGTCGAGAGGCTCGACGGAGTGGTGGAATGTGGGTGGATGTAACTTGATGAAATCACTGAGTGACACCAAGTTATTTCTCTGATGGTGTGCGGTGTTCTGCTCAATACGCTCCAACAAACGGTTGGTCTCCTGCTTGTTTCTCTCAGCTTCCAGCATAACCTCGGCTAGGGAAGGAGGATGAGGCAGATTTGCATTCCTGACTTCACTGCCTTCGGCCGGCTCTTGAGGAGCGGGGTTATTGCGCGTGTTGACCATCCTAGGTAAACAAGACAATGATTTAGTCAGAATGATAAGATTCCGACATAGAATACAGAATGTAAGGAGTAACTCGGAATGCAAGATGATCATCCGTATGACATGGTAGATACAGAAACTGCTTCTTTATTCCATCGTCATACACACCATACAAGGTTTAGTACAAGACCAAACAAGGTACTATTACGGTGAAAAGAGGATTACATCTCATCGGAGGCATCCCAAGCTCCTATACATTATTTTTCTACACCTCGGGAAGGCGGTACAAACTAGGTCATATCCCACGAGTCACGCAGGACGATAGATGACACAGCTAATATGAACTAGTGATACTACCACTAACTCAGACCGATCCGTAGTAGTTCTCGTAGAAGTCACCTCCATAGCCTGGAAGCTCAACATGATCATCCGGGAACAGACGATCCCGCGGAGCTTGAGGACCACAGGGGCTAGGATGAGGTCTTGGACCAACAGACGGTGGCCTGCGGGGACCACGAGGTGGGGTGATGCCTCCTACATCACGCCAACCCATCACGTCTCGCAGAGCAGATCTCACAGGACAGAGATCGCGCATATCCGAATATCCAGCTTGCACCGCCGGTGCAAACCGAGTCAACGTGGCCCAGTGGTCAGCACGGGTATTGAAGAGCTCTAGCCTCAAGGCCCGATTTTCACGGTCCTTATCCTCGAGCATCTCAGCAGTGGTGCGTGTCCGTGAATCCTCCTGAGTGGGGTCAGCATAGATAGCCTGGAGATACTCTTGTGCTCCCGGAAGTGATCCTGGCATATACCGGAAATCAGAGTCCCGAAATAGGCCAGACCTGACTCGCATGATGGTCATCATAGAGTAGGCGGCATCCTGCACAGCCATCTCAATAGTAACCCCGAGTCCATAGGAGCAGTGAAGGGGCTCGGTGGATCCAGGATAAGATGGAAATATCCTGACAGTGCAGAGATACTGGCTTTGATTAAAGTCTCGGAATTGCTCTTCGACCGTGTACTCAGGATACCAACGGTATCCAGCCTCAGTCATTACCCTGACCAACATGGCGGTATGGCCGGGTACATCTAGGCATCGAGTCAGGCGAACCACTTGATTGAGGTCGCGAGTGGCCATCTGAAAGCACAACCATAATGCAAAGGCATTAGAATTTCTAGCAAAATTCCGGCAGCATAACAGCTGTAAATGCTCAAGAAGGATTTTGAGACATTTGACAAAGGATTTCATACACACTCAACATTATCATATCAAAGTTCTGAGTCCATCCTAACAACATAATGTGGTAGTAGAACTGAACTAGGCTTGTATCTATCAAACCTATAAGGTACTACTGATTAGTAACACGTGATCCTGATAGAGAGAATAGATCCTAATTCCTTAACCCCCGGTGGAAGAATAGACTGACTCAGATCAGAATGTCATAAGATAAAGAAGTAAAAAGAGCCTTACGTTCCAACCCACAAACAATTCCCCTACATATAACTAAAGAATTTCTAGACTCAACATCGACCAGTTTGGCTTGGAGAACCTACAGGCAGCCCGGCTCTGATGCCAACGCTGTCAGGACCCCGACTCGATGTCACATCGATCTAGCTTGTAACACCTCATATCACCTTCGGCCTCACGCACGGTATCCCCACGGGTGTCGCCTTACCTTTTCCCGGGACCGTTTGCGCCTTTTGGCTCACGGATATGATAGTGTCGCTAGCATCCATATGATAAGGAGCCCGGGCTGACATGACTAGTTGTAAACCCAAAGTGGCACAGACTTACAGGGACAGGCATCCATGACCCAGCTTCGAACGTGTCGGTCATCAGCAAGTGGGTCCGAGCTGTAGCACTGGGCTAGCAGGACTCCGGTAAACCGGGCTGTAGCGGGCTAACAGGACTCCGGTACTCAATGCGTGACATTTCCCCGAGGGGATAGACACAGGAACGAAGAAGGACACATGCCGGCCAGCCTAAGTGTTCCAGAGCAGTAGCAAGCTACCATGGCTCAGCGGTAACACCAGGAGACATTTCCCGGTAAGAGAGGCTACTAAAGATAAACAACTAGATAGTCAGATCCCACACATACCAAGCATTTCAATAACATACACACAATATGCTCGATATGTGCAAATACAACATGGCATCACAACATGACTCTACGACACAAGTACTTTATTTAAGGCTCAGAGAGCCATACATAACATACACATAGGTACGGGTCACACGACCCAGCATTCAAGTCATACAGTCATACAAACCAGCAGCGGAAGTAGCTTGTCTGGGTACAGACAACTAGTAAAATAAAAGAGGCTTGGAAAGCCTAGCTATACTACGTGGTCCTTCACAAGCTCAGGATCACCACCTGGGCCTTAGCCTACTCATTGATGTCAACGTCTACGAAGAACCCATCAGAAGGGGTTGCAGCGTCTTCTGTAAAAATGTAAATTATAGCAACATGAGTACAAAGGTACTCAGCAAGACTTACATCATATCCTACATACATGCACATTATCAAGAAGGGTTGGTGGAGTTGTTGCAGCAAGCCAGCTTTGACTCTTGGCTAGGCTATCCTATGAGACTTCAACTTGAAATGGTTTTGCGCACACGAGTCCACTACTCACCACTTCAATACACTACTGAGGATCCACCTCCGTCTTCCTACGGAAGAGCCATCCTCGGCACTCACACTTATCCTGAGGCTTTTAGTAGTTTCCATTTACTTGTCTATGAACTGTATAGGCAACCAAGTAGTCCTTTACCGCGGACGCGGCTATTCGAATAGATTATGTTAACCCTGCAGGGGTGTACTTCTTCATACACGCTCTCACCACTTACCGTCGTTTACACGACATGTACTCGGCAACCTTCAAGCGGAAGCCCAACGTGGGTGTCGGCCACGACCTACCTAATCACCTAAGTCTCCAATCCAGGTTTATCGCCTCTCCAGGTTCCATCCGCAGGGAGTCCGGCCGAGGTTTCCCATACGGCCCCGACACCTAACGGGTGCCCGGTATCCCCGGCCACGTACCTACCGCATCACAGCCCACCCCTACGGTCAGCGCTGTCCACGGCCTCCAGTAGGCTACAAACACCAGAAACTACTTGCAACTCCTGGACGGAGAACTAGGGTGAATAAGAAGCCGAGAGGGTCCATTGGTTTCGGGCCCAATGCATGGTAGTAGCTGATTCTTAAATCACACATACAGATCTCAGTGCTTAAGGTCGGCTTCAATGAAACAACCCACCATGTACTCCTACATGGCCTCTCATCGATACCTTTACCAAATCGTGTTCACCACACCACTCTCATTACCGACATAATCATTTCACTCTAGCCCATCACCCAGATGAACCAGACCTGACACGACTCTAAGTATAGCAGGCATATCAAGGTAGGAACAACACATACATATGGCTCAATCAACTCCTACACATGCTAGTGGGTTTCATCTAGTTACTGTGGCAATGACAGGTCATGCAGAGGAAGTGGGTTCAACTACCGTAGCACACAACAATTTGAAACGCATTGTCTTAATGCAGTAAAAGAGAGCAGGAGCGAGAACATGGGATTGTATCGATATGATCAAATGGTTGGTTGCTTGCCTGATGGTTCGATGCACGGTTCTTTGTTAGGGTAATCACGGTACTCCTCGGAGGCAGAACCTGCCGCAAAGAACACCGATACACAACCATCACCAAACAATGTGCAACAATATGATGCATGCATGAAACATGGCAATATGAGTGTGCTGGGCTAATGCAACTAAGACCAGAAGGGTTTGAACCAATTTGAATCAAAGATTCAAATTTCAAACTCAAACATGGCCCTTTAAAGTGTTTTTCCTTGTTCTGCATTAAACATCAAGTTAACTTGTTTAATCATGCATGAAAATAGTACAGATGGATAGATTGAATTTTTCTGATCATTTTTCATATATAATTTGTCTGATTTGGAGTTACAGAATAAAAGTTATGAATTTTTGAAGTTTAAACTATATTCTGGAATTTCCTATATTAGATTAAATCCAGAAAATCAATTACTGCGTCAGCCTGACGTCAGTGTGACATCAGCAGGTCAACGGGACACGTCCGGGTCAAACCTGACAGTGGGTCCCGCGTGTCAGTGTGATTAATTAAACTAAAATTAATTTAAACTAATCCTAATTAGTTAACAGGGCTGGGCCCCACCTGTCATTGACTCAGGAGAGTCAACCAGGGCCCACCCGTGGTCAAACCCTGGTCAGCTGCACCGGCGTTTAGCCGCCGGCGAGCCCGACGCGGCGGCGGAAGTGGTTTTTGCCGTTCCGGCAACCAAACGAGCCGCGGAGGCCACCGGAGAGGAGCTGAGGTCGAGCCGCAGCTCTTGGTGGAGTCCGTTGGGGTCGGGGTGGCCGGAGTTGGCGCCGACGACGACTTTGGCGGCCACCGGAGTTCGGCCGAAGTCGAACTTGACGCAAGAGGGGTCGGTGAGGTGTGGGGAGTAGCTAGTTAGGTGCTACGTGACGCGGTGAGCATGATGGACACCGTGGAGTGGCCAGAGGGTGACCGGGAGCACGTCGGCGACGAGCTCCACGGCGGTGGGTGCGGTTGAGCTCCGGGAGGTCGCTACATGGCTCGGGAGCAAGAAAGAAGGGAGGGGAAGATGGCTAAGCTCACGGGGAGTTCGACGAAGCCCTTGGTGCGGCCGGGGACGGACCGGAGCGACGACGGCGTTGAAGGGGATCTCCGGCGACGGCGGTTCGGTCGAGGTCGATGCAGTGGGCTCGGGCCTTGCGAGCGCTCGGGGCTCGGCTTGCTCGAAGGAGAGGAGGGTAGCGGAGCTCCTGGACACGGCGGCACGGCGTGGGGTCGACGGAGGGCGTGGCTACGGCGAGGGGGTGGCGGCGATGGCATCGGCCATGGCGGGGGGAGCGCGAGAGAGAGGGGTTGGGGGAGAATGGAGGTGTCCTGCGGGTTCACGGAGCTGCGTGGAGCTCATCCATCCAGCCCCGAGGCGAGGAGGTGGAGCAGGGCGGCAGCGAGCTGCGTGGCGCGCGCTGCGGTCGCCGTCGGGCACCTGCCTGCCTACTTGGCCGGCAAGCAGCTCGCTGGAGCGGCGCTGGGCTGGGCCGGCAGGTGGGCCGGGTGCTGGGCGCCAGGTAAGGTTTTTCTATTTTTCTCTGTTTTCTGTTTTTTTAATACTTCTGCAACTTTGTTGATTTATTAAAAATACTTAGGCAACTCCTAAAATCACCAAACTACTCCTGGTCCATAGTTGGATTATTTCCAACATGAAACATTTTACTTTGGAGATATTTGGGCATCTGAATATTTTATATAATTTTAAATGCCCAAATTCAAATATCTATGATTTAATTCAAAGACCCTAGGATGACCTAGGAAAATGTGCATCACTTTTGGCAGAGGTTCTGAACCAAGACAAAAATGATGGGCATTTTAGAAGGGCATTTCAGGTTCACTGAAAAAGTTTTTAGTAAACCCTAGTTGGTTTCAGAGGGGGCTGGGGGTTCTGTCATCCCCATTTCAGGTTTCTGATGAAAGAATAAACATGATGCAACACTCTAATGCATGACTAGCTAGGGTGTGACATCTGCCGTGACAATTCCACGATAGTTGCCGTCCACTCTGGGGCCAACGCACGGTGGATTTGAGTTCTTGAAGGGCAGCTTCAAAGGGCTCAAGGGATATGCGATGGGCCAGATGACCAAGAGTCGTCGCGGCAAGCTCTACATCGACGATGCAGGCTGGGGCCCCGAGGCTGGCTCAATTGAGTACGGGTACCGGGTCCCCATCGGTGGAAATCAAGTCTTCATCGGCAAGATCGGTGAGCCGGGGCCTGAGCCGGACATCTGCACCGACCTCGTCGAAATGGCTCAATGCGCGAAACCCGCCCGGGCTACACCTACTGTGAAGCATGCCTTCGTGGGATGCATCCATGAAGGGCTCTCTGAAGGATCTGCATCTGGCGGCGAGAAGGCCGTCTACTCTGATGGCGGGTCATCCACAGGTGAGACAGATTCGTTGTATCAACTGCAAGATGGCGGGCTCGGGGGCTGTTCCGATGGCAGCAGTATTCCGGACTGCTTCGAGCCGCCGAGCAGAGTTGGGATCTTCGTGGCCGGCACACAACCTATCCAAGACTCCACAACTGTGGCAGCCATGATCTTTGGGTCAGCAGCAGCCGGGGCAGGAGGCCCTGTGCGCTCTCTGGCTTAGGTGTTGATGGATCTCACAAATAAACTGACCACTCTGTTAACCGCCATGGTCAACTCGGCGGATCAAGCTCGTCATGATGCGGAGGTGGCACAGTTAAAATTGGATATGGTGCAGGCTAAAGAAGACCTCGCAGCAGAAGATGTCAGGATAACCGCAGAGCGGGCGGCACTGGATGTTCAGGCTCAACAGATCCAGGCATAGGCTTTCCGGCTCACGCAAGACCAGAACGCGTCTAATGAGGTCATGAGGAGAAGGCATCAGAAGACTCAGTCCCGACTCCCCCCGGTTTATGATCCTCGAAACCTCTTTCACACACTGGGGGCAGGGCCCAGTAACCCGCCGTGGCTCTCCCACCGCACAGGGGCGGACCGTGTTGCAACACCCGGGGACGGCGCGCCGGTTGAACAACAGGTGATGGGATCTCCCCGTGTAAACATGGCTCCGCCTCAGTATGTACCAACACCTCCGGGTCACTGTTCTAACCCGTTGAAGAACATGATAGAGGCGGCGGCACGGTTGGCAGCTCTCCCAATTGATGGTGACTCTCCGGCGGCGGTTGAAACCCGTCGGGTCAGAGAACTTCTTCAGATGGCCTCAGCACAGTGCTACGTCTTGAGCTTGCGTTGGTTTTCCTCGAAGAGGAGAGGGTGATGCAGCAAAGTGTAGCGTAAGTATTTCCCTCAGTTTTTAGAACCAAGGTATCAATCCAGTAGGAGGCTCCTCAAAAGTCCCACGCACCTACACAAACAAACTGAGAACTCACAACCAACGCAATAAAAGGGTTATCAATCCCTTCATGGCCACTTGCAAAAGTGAGATCTAAGAAAGATAGTATGATAATATAAAGATATTTTTGGTATTTTATAATATAGATGCAAAAAGTAAAGATTCCAATAAAGGTAGATTGAAAGCAAATATGATTAGAGATAGACCCGGGGGCCATAGGTTTCACTAGAGGCTTCTCTCAAGATAGCATAAGTATTACGGTGGGTGAACAAATTACTGTCGAGCAATTGATAGAAAAGCGCATAGTTATGAGATTATCCTGGCATGATCATGTATATAGGCATCACGTACATAACAAGTAGACCGACTCCTGCCTGCATCTACTACTATTACTCCACACATCGACCGACTCCTGCCTGCATCTAGAGTATTAAGTTCATAAGAACAGAGCAACGCATTAAGCAAGATGACATGATATAGAGGGATAAACTCATGCAATATGATATAAACCCCATCCTGTTATCCTCGATGGCAACAATACAATACGTGCCTTGCAACCCTTTCTGTCACTGGGTAAGGACACCGCAAGATTGAATCCAAAGCTAAGCACTTCTCCCATGGCAAGAAAGACCAATCTAGTAGGCCAAACCAAACTGATAATTCGAAGAGAGTTGCAAAGATAACTCAATCATACATAAAAGAATTCAGAGAAGATACAAATATTATTCATAGACAAACTTGATCATAAACCCACAATTCATTGGATCTCAACAAGCACACCGCAAAAAGAGTTGACATCGAATAGATCTCCACAAGAGAGGGAGAGAACATTGTATTGAGATCCAAAAAGAGAGAAGAAGCCATCTAGCTAATAATTATGGACCCGTAGGTCTGTGGTAAACTACTCACAACTCATCGGAGGGGCAAGGATGTTGATGTAGAGGCCCTCCATGGTCCATTCCCCCTCCGACAGACTGCCGGCGAAGGCTCCAAGATGGGATCTCACGGATACAGAAGGTTATGGCGGTGAAAATTGTGTTTCGTGGTGCCCCTGGATGTTTCCGGGGTACGTAGGTATATATAGGAGGAAGAAGTACGTGGGTGGCCGCCCGAGGTGCCCACGAGACAAGGGGGCGCACCCTATAGGGGGGGGGCGCGGCCCCCTATCTCGTGGGGCCCTCAGAAGCTTCTTGACTTGCACTCCAAGCTCTCCGGCTCATGTTCGTTCCAAAAATCACGCTCCCGAAGGTTTCATTCCATTTGGAATCCGTTTGATATTCCTTTTCTTCGAAATACTAAAATAGAAAAAAAACAATATGGGCTGGGCCTACGGTTAGTAGGTTAGTCCCAAAAATGATATAAATGTGTAAAATAAAGCCCATAAACATCCAAAAGGGGTAATATAATAGCATGGAATAATAAAAAATTATAGATACGTTGGAGACGTATCAAGCATCCCCAAGCTTAATTCCTACTCGTCCTCGAGTAGGTAAATGATAAAAAAGAAACTTTTGATGTGGAATGCTACCTAGCATAATTCATAATATAATTTTCTTTATTGTCGCATGAATGTTCAGACCCAAATGAATACAAAATAAAAGTTCATATCGACATAAGAAATAGTAATACTTCAAGCATACTAATCAAAGTAATCATGTCTTCTCAAAATAACATGGCTAAAGAAAGTTATCCCTACAAAATCATATAGTCTGGTTTTTGCTCTATCTTCATCACACAAAGTATTTAATCATGCACAACCCCGATGACAAGCCAAGCAATTGTTTCATACTTTAATAATATCAAACTTTTTCAACTTTCACGCAATACATGAGCGTGAGCCATGGACATAGCACTATATGTGGAATAGAATGGTGGTTGTGGAGAAGACAAAAAGGAGAAGATAGTCTCACATCAACTAGGCGTATCAACGGGCTATGGAGATGCCCATTAATAGATATCAAAGTAAGTGAGTAGGGATTGCCATGCAACGGATGCACTAGAGCTATAAATATATGAAAGCTCAAAAAAAGAAACTAAGTGGGGTGCATCCAACTTGCTTGCTCACGAAGACCTAAGGCACTTTTGAGGAAGCCCATCATTGGAATATACAAGCCAAGTTCTATAATGAAAAATTCCCACTAGTATATGAAAATGAAAACATATGAGACTCTCTAACATGAAGATCATGGTGCTATTTTTGAAGCACAAGTGTGGAAAAAGAGATAGTAGCATTGTCCCTTCTCTCTTTTTGTCTCATTTTATTTTATTTTTCTTTTCCTTTTTTTCGTTTTATTTTTTTTCTTTGGCCTTTTTCTTTTTGGCCTTTCTCTTTTCTTCTTTTTCTTTTTTTTTTCTTTTTGTAAAGTCCGAAGTCTCATACCGACTTGTGGGGGAGTCATAGTCTTCATCATCCTTTCCTCACTAGTATAATGCTCTAATAATGAAGATCATCACACTTTTATGGATTTACAACTCAAAGCTAGAACACGATATGACTCTATATGAATGCCTCCGGCGGTGTACCGGGATATGCAATGAATCAAGAGCGACATGTATGAAAATTATGAAGGTGTCCTTGCCACAAATACAATGTCAACTACATCATCATGCAAAAAGCAATATGACAAAAGTAATGCGTGTCATATGAACGGAACAGTGAAAAGTTGCATGGCAATATATATATATATCGGAATGGCTATGGAAATTCCATAATAGGTCGGTATGGTGGCTGTCTTGAGGAAGGTAAATGGTGGGTGCATGGTACCAGCGAAAGTTGCACGATACAAGAGAGGCTAGCAATGGTGGAAGGGTGAAAGAGTGTGTATAATCCATGGACTCAACATTAATCAAAAGAACTCATATACTTGTTGCAAAAATTTAGAAGTCATCAAAAACCAAAGCACTACGGGCAAGCTCCTAGGGGGATAGATTGGTAGGAAAAGACCATCGCTCGTCCCCGACCGCCACTCATAAGGAAGACAATCAATAAATAAAATTGTGCTCCAACTTCATCACAAAGCGGTTCACCATACGTGCATGCTACGAGAATCACAAGCTTCAACACAAGCATTCTTTAAATTCATAATCACCCAACTAGCTTGACTTTAATATCACTACCTCCATATCTCAAAACAATTATCAAGCATCAAAGTGATCATAGTATCCAATTCACTTTCTATGATAGTTTTTAGTATACCCAACTTGGATGCTCATCATTCTAGGACCAACTTTATGATAATAGCAAATACCATGCTGTTCGAAAAGACTCTGAAAATAATATAAGTGAAGCATGATAGACTAGAAATTTCGTCAAAATTAAGACATCACCGTGCTCTAAAAAATATAAGTGAAGCACTAGAGCAAAACTATTAAGCTCAAAAGATACAAGTGAAGCACATAGAGTATTCTAGCAAATTCTAATCAAATAGGCTTCTCCGAAAAGGTGTGTACATAAAGGATGATTGTGGTAAACTAAAAAGCAATGACTAATATAATGCACGACGCTCCAAGCAAAACACATATCATGTAGCGAATAAAAATATAGCTCCAAGTAAAGTTACCAATGAACGAAGACGAAAGAGGGGATGCCCAAGCTTAGGCTTTTGGCTATTCTTGAATATCTTGGGGTGCCATGGGCATCCCCAAGCTTAGGCTCTTGCCACTCCTTATTCCATAGTCCATAAAAGCTTTACCCAAAACTTGAAAACTTCACAACACAAAACTCAACAGGAAATCTTATAAGCTCCATTAGTGAAAGAAAACAAAACCACCACATAAGGTACTACAATGAACTCATTATTTATTTATTTTGTTGTTAAACCTACTGTATTCCAACTTCCTTATGGTTCATAGACGGAATTACTAGCCATAGATGCATTGAAATAAGCAAACAACACACGAAAAACAGAATCTGGCAAAAACAGAACAGTCTGTAGGAATCTGTAACTAATGCAAACTTAAGGAACTCTAAAAATCCTACCAAAATAGGAAGTCCAGGACAATTTGTTTATTGAATAGAACCAAAAAGAATCAACGCAAAATCACATTCCTGTGATTTAACAAAATTATATTCGTGCGCGCAAAGTTTCTGTTTTTCAGCAGAATCAAATCAACTATCATCGTAGGTTATCCTATAGGTTCTACTTGGCACAAACACTAATTAAAAGATAAAAACACATCTAACCAGAAGGTAGATGCAAGATTTATTACTAAACAGGAGCAAAAACAGAAAACATAAATAAAATTGGGTTGCCTCCCAACTAGCGCTATCGTTTAACGCCCCTAGCTAGGCATAAAAAGCAAAGATAGATCTAACGAGTGCCATCTTTGGCACTAAATTCATAAGTAGCACGCATGATAGATTCATAAGGTAATTTGACTTTCTTTCTTGGAAAGTGCTCCGTGCCTTTATTTAAGGGAAATTGGAATCTAATGTTCCCTTCCTTCATATCGATAATTGCACCAATCGTTCTAAGGAAAGGTCTACCAAGAATAATAGGGCAAGAAAGATTGCAATCTATATCAAGAACGATAAAATCTACTGGCACAAAATTTCTAATTGCAACAATAAGAACATCATTGGTTCTTCCCATAGGCTTTTTAATGGTGGAATCCGCAAGGTGCAAATTTAAAGAGCAATCATCAAGATCATGGAAACCTAGAATATCACATAAAGTTTTCGGAATCGTGGAAACACTAGCACCCAAATCACACAAAGCAAAACACTCAGAATCTTTAATTCTAATCTTTATAGTAGGTTCCCACTCATCATTAAGTTTTCTAGGTATAGAAACTTCCAAATTAATTTTTTCATCATAAGATTGCATCAAGGCATCAATGATATGTTTGGTAAAAGCTTTGTTTTGACTATAAGCATGAGGAGAATTAACAACGGATTGCAACAAGGAAATACAACCTTTTAAAGAACAATTATCATAATCAAATTACTTGAAATCCGAGATAGAAGGTTCAACATTATTAGAAGTTGAGGATTCTCCAATCTCACTTTTACCAAATGTAGCATTAAGATCTAAAGACTCCTAATTTTTGGGACGCCTTCTAGGCAAAGTGGATTCATCATCACTCCCATAATCATCAAAATTCATATTGCAAAACATAGATCTAATCAGAGATGCATTAATAACTTTAAGATCCTCATCATTATTTTCACGGAAACTAGAAGAACACGCTTTTATAAAGCTTTCTTTTTTAGCACGCAATCTAGAGGTTCTTTCCTTGCTCTTGTCAATGGAAATTCTCATTACTTTGAGAGACTCATTGATATCATGCTTAGGAGGAGAAGATCTAATTTTAAGAGAATCAACATCATGCGAAAGTATATCAATGTTCCTAGCCAAATCATCAACTTTGAGCAATTTTTCTTCAAGCAAAGCATTAAAATTCTTTTGAGAAATCATAAATTCTTTCACACTATTCTCAAAATCAGAGGGCATCTTATTAAAATTACCATAAGAATTATTGTAGGAATTTCCATAAATATTAGAGGGATTACTAGGGAACGGTGTAGCATTAAAATTTCCTCTATAAGCATTATTTCCAAAACTATTCCTACCAACAAAATTCACATCCATAGATTCATTATTATTCTCAATCAAGGAAGACAAAGGCATATCATTGGGATCAAGAGGAGTATTTTTAGTAGCAAACATTTCATAAGTTCATCCATCTTTACACTCAAAACATTGATTTCTTCTATAGCATGCACTTTTTTACTAGAAGATCTTTCGGTGTGTCATTGAGAATAATTAGGCATAATATTATCAAGCAATTTTGTAGCATCTCCTAACGTGATTTCCATAAACGTGCCTCCCGCGGCCGAATCTAAGAGATTTCTAGAAGCAAAGTTCAAACCGGCATAAAATTTTTGTATGATCATCCATAAATTCAAACCATGAGTAGGGCAATTGCGAAGCATCAATTTCATTCTTTCCCAAGATTGGGTAACATGCTCATGATCAAGTTGTTTAAAATTCATAATATCGTTCCTAAGAGTGATGATCTTAGCGGGAGGAAAATACTTAGAGATGAATGCATCTTTGCACTTGTTCCAAGAATCAATACTATTTTTAGGCAAAGACGAAAACCAAACTTTAGCACGATCTCTATGTGAAAACGGAAATAACTTTAATTTGATAATATTGTTATCCGTATCTTTATTGTTTTGCATATCACACAAATCAACCAAATTGTTTAGATGAGTAGCGGCATCTTCACTAGGAAGGCCGACAAATTAATCTTTCATAACAAGATTCGGCAAAGCGGTATTGATTTCACAAGACTCAACATCATTAAGAGGAGCAATCGGAGTACTAAGGAAATCATTATTATTGGTATTCGAGAAGACACACAATTTGGTATTATCTTGCGCCATGGCAACAAGTAATCCAACACACAAGCAAACAGAAAAACGGCAAGCGAAAAGAGAGGAGGAGATTGGGAAAGAGAGGGCGAATAAAATGGCAAGGGTGAAGTGGGGGAGAGGAAAACGAGAGGCAAATGTCAAATAATTTAAATGCGAGGGAGATGGGTTTGTGATGGGTACTTGGTATGTCTTGACTGGAGCGAAGACCTCCCCGGCAACGGCGCCAGAAATCCTTCTTGCTATGTCTTGAGCTTGCGTTGGTTTTCCTCGAAGAGGAGAGGGTGATGCAGCAAAGTGTAGCGTAAGTATTTCCCTCAGTTTTTAGAACCAAGGTATCAATCCAGTAGGAGGCTCCACAAAAGTCTCATGCACCTACACAAACAAATTGAGAACTCGCAACCAACGCAATAAAGGGGTTGTCAATCCCTTCACGGCCACTTGCGAAAGTGAGATCTAATAAAGATAGTATGATAAGATAAAGATATTTTTGGTATTTTATAATATAGATGCAAAAAGTAAAGATGCCAATAAAGGTAGATTGAAAGCAAATATGATAAGAGATAGACCCGGGGGCCATAGGTTTCACTAGAGGCTTCTCTCAAGATAGCATAAGTATTACGGTGGGTGAACAAATTATTGTCGAGCAATTGGTAGAAAAACGCATAGTTATGAGATTATCTAGTCATGATCATGTATATAGGCATCACGTCCATAACAAGTAGACCGACTCCTGCCTGCATCTACCACTATTACTCCACACATCGACCGACTCCTGCCCGCATCTAGAGTATTAAGTTCATAAGAACAGAGCAACGCATTAAGCAAGATGACATGATGTAGAGGGATAAACTCATGCAATATGATATAAACCCCTTCTTCTTATCCTCGATGGCAACAATACAATACGTGCCTTGCAACCCTTTATGTCACTGGGTAAGGACACCGCAAGATTGAACCCAAAGCTAAGCACTTCTCCCATGGCAAGAAAGACCAATCTAGTAGGCCAAACCAAACTGATAATTCGAAGAGACTTGCAAAGATAAATTGATCATACATAAAAGAATTCAGAGAAGATTCAAATATTATTCACAGATTCAAATATTATTCATCAGATCTCGACAAACACACCGCAAAAAGGGTTTACATCGAATAGATCTCCACAAGAGAGGGGGAGAACTTTGTATTGAGATCTAACAAGAGAGAAGAAGCCATCTAGCTAATAACTATGGACCCGTAGGTCTGTGCTAAACTACTCACAACTCATCGGAGGGGCAAGGATGTTGATGTAGAGGCCCTCCTTGGTCGATTCCCCCTTCGACAGAGTGCCGACGAAGGCTCCAAGATGGGATCTCGTGGATACAGAAGGTTACGATAGTGGAAATTGTGTTTCGTGGTGCCCCTGGATGTTTTGGGGGTACGTATGTATATATAGGAGGAAGAAGTACGTCGGTGGCCGCCCGAGGGGCCCACGAGATAGGGGGCGCGCCCTACAGGGGGGGCTCCCTATCTCGTGGGGCCCTCGGAAGCTTCTTGACTTGCACTCCAAGCTCTCCGGATCATGTTCGTTCCAAAAATCACGCTCCCGAAGGTTTCATTCCATTTGGACTCCGTTTGATATTCCTTTTCTTCGAAATACTGAAATAGGCAAAAAAACAGCAATATGGGTTGGGCCTCCGGTTAGTAGGTTAGGCCCAAAAATGGTATAAATGTGTAAAATAAAGCCCATAAACATCCAAAAGGGGTAATATAATAGCATGTAACAATCAAAAATTATAGATATGTTGGAGACGTATCACACAGCAGGAGGCATACTCATACAGCCGGGACAAGATCCATTCGACCCCTCGCCCAAGCCGAACCCCGAGTTATAGCAGGCACATGGATTCATCGGCCGTTTCGAGCAACGTCTGGCGCCGTAACCAGCCAGGTGGGCATGACCCGGCGCGCCATGAGGCCTTTAACTTGGTAGATCAAGACAGAATACGTCAAGAGGCTGAGCGGGTGGCTCAGCAGGCGGCTGAGCAGGCGGCTCAGTTGACGGCTTACTAGTCGTATCCGGCTTATCCGACGACTTCCATTGAGGCAGGTGTGGCCACGAGGACCAGAGGAGTCCCCTGTCTGGTGCCGGCTCTACGCAAGGAGCATTTGCCCAAATATTTTAAGGGGCCTAGGAAGGTGCTGAATTACATGGCCGACTTACAGCCCGGGGCATGGATCGAAAGCTATGAGATGGCTATGGAGTTATTGGAGGTCAGTGATGCTGCAATGGCTAAGTACTTTACCATGATGCTAGATGGGACCGCCCGCACTTGGTTGAAAGGCCCGCCACCTAAGTCAATCAGTTCATGGGCGGAGCTAAAGGCCCGGTTCATCCAGAATTTGAAAGATACGTGCAAGCAGCCCATGTCGATTGTGGATCTGATGAATTGTAAGCAAGAGGAGGGTGAGTCTACAACCCATTGGGTGCACCGGGTTAAAGCCATAATACATTCATCTGATAAGATGGATGCCGGCTCTGCAGTCTTAATGTTGGAGAAAAATTGCCGTTTTTTGCCTATGAAACAAAAGCTGGGGCGGCTCAAGCGTGATTGTAAGGATATGGGCACGCTAATGGCGGCTCTGGTCAAGTACGTCGACTCTTATAGTACCAAGGATCCCGAGTCTGATGATGGCAAGGCAGGGAAGGGAAAGAAGAACGGCAATGGCAAGGGCCTTCAGCAGAACCCGACAAATCAAGGAGGTAATAAACGTAAAGCTGATGGTAGTTTGGATTTTGTGGCTAACACTAGTGCGCAGGGTAACAACCAACGGCGTAAAGGGTGGCCACCTCCCCGGTCTGGCGGGTCAGGCCCCACACTTGAGCAATTGTTGAACGAGCCCTGTCCGAGACATGACACTCGGCAGAAGCCGGCAACCCCTCTATGGAAGGATTGTATAATCATGAAGGCCTTCAAAAATTCCAACATGTTTGATGGTTACAATGGGCAGGCCGGCGGCTCAGGTGGCGGCGGTTTCCATGGTCCGGGCAGTGGGTCAAATCCCATTTTTCAAAATTCTCAAGGCAACCAAGGTGGGTATAAGCAACAATCTGGCCAGGGCGGTCAACAACAGCAGCAAGGTGGATACCAGAGAAATCCGAAGCAGCTGAACAGTGGACAGTATCATGTGTTTACCACCAGTTTATGTAAACGAGACCAAAAGCTTCATTAGAGGGTTGTGAATGATGTTGAGCCGGCAGTTCCTCGTTACTTGAGATGGTTTGAGCAGCCTATTCTATGGAGTAGGGAGGATCACCCTCTCCGGGTTGATAATCTGAGTCATTTAGCTCTGGTGGTGGCCCCTCAGATGGGTGGATATAAATTCACAAAGGTACTCATGGATGGAGCTAGCAGCATCAATATCCTCTATTATGAGACCTTCCGTCGCATGGGGTTAACTGATAAGAGCCTTAAGCAGTCCAACACTGTCTTCCATGGAGTTGTACCGGGTAAATCGGCGTATCCAGTTGGTAAGGTTGAATTGGAGGTAGCTTTTGGGGATGAGTATGACTCGAGAGCCGAGAAATTGACGTTTGAAGTAGTCAAGATCAAGAGCCCGTATCATGCTCTGTTCGGATGGCCGGCTTATGCCAAATTCATGGAACGGCCGTGTTATGTGTACTTGCAGCTCAAGATGCGGGGTCATAAGGGAACCATTACAGTACATGGGAGCCGGAAGGTGGCCTTGGAATGTGAAGAAGGTGACGCGGCTTATGCTGAGTCAGTCTGTGCGACAGAAGAGTTAAAATTCTACAAGGACAATGTTGACCCAGCGGATATGACATCTTTAAAGAAGCCAACGGTCATGAAGTATAAGTCGGCCGATGATACTAAGCTTGTTGACTTTATCCCAGGCGACTCATTCAAGAAGTCTAGTATCAGTGCTAATTTGGATTCCAAATAGGAAAGCGCGCTCAACAAGTTCATCCGTGAGAACCGCGACATTTTTTGCATGGAAACCTTCTGACATGCCAGGTGTACCGAGACAACTCGCTGAGTAAACTCTTAATATTGATCCAAAGTTTAAGCCAGTCAAGCAGTTCCTTCGGCGATTCAATGAAGAGAGGCGGAAGGCCATTGGTGAGGAAGTAGCCCGGCTCTTAGCAGCTGGATTCATCATTGAAGTGTTTCATCCAGAGTGGTTAGCTAACCCGGTGCTTGTGCTTAAGAAAAACGGCACTTGGCACATGTGTGTGGATTACAAGGATTTAAACAAGGCTTGTCCAGCTGATCCTTTTGCTCTCCCTCGTATTGATCAAATCATTGATGCTACGGCGGGTTGTGAGCGTTTGAGATTTTTGGATGCTTACTCTGGTTATCATCAGATCAAGATGGCAGTTAAGGACCAGGAGAGGACGGCGTTCATTACTCCATTTGGAGCCTTCTGCTATGTATCAATGCCTTTTGGGCTCAAGAGTGCCCAGGCGACTTACCAGCGATGTGTGCAGAATTGTCTTCATAATCAAATTGGGAGAAATGTTCATCCTTATGTGGATGACATAGTGGTGAAATCCAGAGAGAAGGAGACCTTAATTGATGATCTCAAGGAAACCTTTGACAATCTTCGGGTTTACAAGATGATGCTTAACCCGGCCAAGTGTGTTTTTGGTGTGCCGGCAGGCAAGCTTTTGGGTTTTCTGGTTTCTAACAAGGGCATCGAGGCTAACCCAGAGAAGATGAAGCCATCACCTCTCTGGCCAAACTAGCATGTATCAATGATGTTCAGCGTTTGGCGGGTCGCATCGCTGCTCTAAGCCGGTTCATAAGCCGGTTAGGTGAGAAGGCCATGCCATTGTATCAAATGATGAATAAGACAGATAGCTTCACCTGGAGTGACGCCGCCAAAGCTGCTTTTGAAGATCTTAAGAAACAGCTGGCCGAGCCACCGGTTCTTGCTGCTCCCATTGACAAGGAGCCTTTGTTATTATATGTGGCTGCTAACATTCGTGACGTCAGCATGGCCATCATGGTGGAGCACAAGGAGGCTGGCAAGGAACACCCGGTTCAACGGCCGGTTTACTAAATCAGCGAGGTGCTAATTGAGTCCAAGCAGCGATATCCGCATTGGCAGAAGCTTGTTTATAGGGTGTTCATGGCAAACCGGAAGCTTAAGCAACACTTCTTGGGCCACCCCATCACTGTGGTTAGTTCTGCCCCTTTGGGGGATATCATCCAAAACAGAGAGGCCACAGGACGAGTCGCCAAGTGGGCCATTGAGCTTGGGCCTCATGGCTTAAAGTATGTGCCACGCACAGCTATCAAGTCTCAAGCACTAGTGGATTTCATCAACGATTTGACAGAGCTGCAGGTACCTGAAGAAAAGTCGTACAACACATATTGGACAATTCATTTTGACGGGTCCAGGCAATTGGAGGGCTCGGGGGCTGGAGTTGTTTTGGCTTCCCCTCGAGGTGACAAATTTTGTTATGTGCTCCTGTTGATGTCTCCCTGTACTAAAATGCAGCCGAGTATGAAGCCTTACTCCATGGTCTCCGGATGGCTAAGGAGATGAGCTTAAGCCGGGTAAGGTGCTTCGGCGACTCAGATCTGGTAGCTCAGCAAGTATCAGGCAAGTGGGATTCTAAGGATCCTCTCATGGCGGCTTATCACCGTGAAGTCGATGTAATTGCGAGACACTTCAAGGGTTATCAGGTGGAACACATTGATCGCAGAAAGAACGAGGCGGCTGATGCTTTAACCCGGTTGGGATCTCAACGTAAGCCGGTGCCGCCTAATACTTTCTTGGATATTCTGCATAACCCTTCTGTCAAGCCACCCACAAAGGAAGACTTGGTTGTTCCTGACTCGGAAGCACAATTGGTGGTGGCTCTTCATGTCCTTCCAGATTGGTCGGTGCCATACCTGGCTTACATGACTTGGGGCGAGTTGCCTGAGGATGAAACCTTGGCCAGGTAGATAACCCGGTGGTCTAAGTCTATGACGATTGTCAATGGCGAGTTGCATCATCGTAGTGTTACATGGGCGTTTCAGCGTTGCGTCTCTCCTGAAGAAGGCCAAGAAATTCTTTGTGAGATTCATGAAGGGTATTGTGGTCACCACGCCGGCTAAAAATCCCTCGTGGCTAACGCTTTCCTTCATGGATTCTATTGGCTGACGGCTCATGCCGATGCAGAGGACTTGGTCAGTAAATGTGATGGTTGTCAGAAGTTCTCAAGACGGGCTCATGTGCCGGCTCAAGAATTGAGGATGATTCCAATTACATGGTCGTTCGCAGTCTGGGGGCTTGACATGGTTGGGCCTTTTAAAAGATCCAAAGATAAAAAGACTCACCTCTTGGTGGCGGTTGATAAATTTAAGAAGTGGGTTGAGGCAAAGCCAGTCAGTAAGTGTGATGTAGCTACGGCAGTACAATTCATGAAGAAGGTGATATTTTGATTCAGCTTTCCACACAGCATTATAACTGACAATGGCACTAACCTGTCCAAAGGCGCCATGGAAGAATTTTGTCAACGGGAGCATATTCGGCTTGATGTTTCATCAGTGGCTCACCCCCAATCCAATGGTCAAGCCGAGAGAGCCAATAAGGAGATCTTGAAAGGCATCAAGCCCCGGCTTTTGGTCTCTTTGTAGCGGACGCCGGGTTGCTGGGTTGAGGAGTTACCCTCTGTGTTATCGAGCATTAACACTACTCCTAACAGATCTATGGGTTACACACCTTTCTTCATGGTCTACGGAGCTGAGGCAGTTCTCCCTAGCGACATCCGTCATGACTTGCCTCGCGTGGTGGCTTATGTTGAGGCGGACAATGAACAGGCGCGTCAAGATGCTCTTGACCTGTTAGATGAACAGCGGGACTTGGCAGCAGCTCGCTCGGCGATTTACCAGCAAGACTTGCACCGATATCACAGCCGTCGGGTTAAGTCCAGAGCCTTTCAAGAAGGTGATTTGGTGCTCCGGCTCATCCAGGATCAAACTGATGCGCACAAGCTATCCCCACCTTGTGAAGGGCTCTTTGTGGTCAGCAAGAACTTGAACAACGGGTCATATTACCTTATCGATGTTCGAGAGCGCAAAGACTCACGTAAGTCGGAGGAAGAGACCCGCCGGTCGTGGAATATCGCTCATCTTTGGCCCTACTACACTTGAGCCATAGGCTCTCCTGATGTACATATTTTGCCAATGTATATATTATGATAAATAATAAAGCAGGACCTCTGCCCTTTTTTCCTTCCAAAAGGTAAACTTGTCATTATTATTGTCCTTATTTTCTCACATGATCACTTGGGGGATGATCACGTTTGATCCAGCTTACGATCGTATTCGAATCAAGCCGTTAAAAATTATGATCACTAGGGGGCTTCCTGTTCAAACATAGGTCATATTCGAACCATAGAGAACACAGCTGTCGGTACCCTTTTGATTAGCACACTGCCGAGCTCACCAGGGGGCTTCTTGTTCGTATTCGAATCATAGCTTAACCCCTTTTGGGAACCGACTTTGATCGTATTCAAATCAGAGTCGTTAAAAAACTCTTAAGGTCATTAGGGGGCTTCCTGTTCAAACATAGGTCGTATTCGAACCAAAGAGAACACAGCTGTCGGTACCCTCTTGATCGGCGCAACGCCAAAGCCATTGGGGGCTACATGATCATATTCGAATCCCAGCTTAAACCCCTCTGGAATGGTTTACAGATCATATTCGAATCAGCAGCCTTGAATTTTTTATTCTATTTTGGTTTAAAGTTTTCTCTGGAAACACCCTTTATTTGACTTGAGACTTTTTCTGAGGCTTACAAGTTTAAGTATGGTTGCTTTTGACCCGGCTAAATATTTATTGATGAGTCACTGATACATAAGTATAATTATAGCTTTGAAGTTTTGGGTTTCCAAAGACTGGGTTATCACCCTTACCGACCGGGTCATATAAACCGGCGGTGCAAATCTAAGAAGTCATAAGCATAGGATCATAGTTGTGTTTTTTACAACAAGCTAATCTATGACTCTTTTTGAATTCCTTTTTAACCCGCCTAGTGTTAAGCTGTCAAGGGATTTTTTTGCAGTCTGTTTTAATATGCAGGACAGTTTACAAAATCTGATCAAGCATATGGTAAGTAGATGAAAAGTAACACGGATGGATACAACACGACAGTTTAAAGGCATTAAGCATCAAAATGTGCACGATGGCACGGCCAAAATAAAGTTATTCCTATCCTATTACATGACTCCCTGAGTCCAAATAATTCACATTGTTTTTAAGCACGTTCCAGGTATGAGCCGCCATGGCAGGTTCACCTTCATCATTGGCCTGAAGCGTCCGGGTTAGCCCTCTCCGCGCTTTCGCCCTGCTCCCTTTCCTGTAAGGTTGACGATGGCCAATCAATATTGTGTAAGGCTTCAAATTCAGCTTCAGCGTCAACAAGGCCGGCCGGGTCAACTTCAGGAGCAAAGGTGTGCTTACGGAGTGGGGGAATCAGACCGGTCACTTCATAGTGATGCATTGGAATTCTCCAGTTCTCTTCATCATAACCCGCCTGGTACTTGGTAAGATCCACTTCATTTGCTATCAGAGTAGCCACGGGGCGTATATCTTTCACATAGGTGAGAAAGTCGACATCTTCAAACGGAGTGCCATCTTCCTTTAGGCTTGGGTAGCCGGTTGAAATGTCAGCCGAGTCTAATTCTGCTAACCAAGCCTTGGCCCGGCTTAAAGTGTTTACCGCTCCGGCTCTTGAAGTTGACCGCCTCAGTTCATTGAACGTTCAGGGAGAACGGAAAGCTTCTTCAAGACCTCTACCAAGAGAGTTGGGACTTCATTCGACAGAGCCACCGTGGCTAATGCACGTTGGGACCTGGTGTACAATTGTTCCACCAAAGTGTACACTGCCTTCAGTTTGATTAGCATGTCTTGGTTCAAGTTTGAGCTTCTGAGGCCTGCATAAACGTGATCAGGTTAGTTAATTCCAGTCTTATGGTTAACTGAAAGGCTTAGCTATTTACACACTTGTAGGGCGACTTACCAAAGATGGCTCAGACCATTTGAGAGACATGGCTCTTTAAGCCGGCTAATTCACCGGTGACCTCTTCCAGAGCCGCCTCCGGTTTTTCAGCCCGGTTAATCAGCATGGTCTTTTCATCAGCACAGGCTTTCTTTTCAGCTTCAAATTCTTTCTTTAGTTTTTCTTGTTCAGAAAGGCTGAATTTGAACTTAGTGTCGGCCTTTTCAATTTTCATCTTTTGGGTCTCAAGGCGGCTCTTCAGATTAGTCACCTCGGATTCAAGTTGGCTCGTGGTGGCCTATACAAGTGCAAAGTCAGAATCAAGTCAATTGTTTATGCAATATTAAAGTCCCAAGCATTTTGCCAGCAACAAAACTTGGCACTTGGGGGCTAATGTTACCAAAGAGTTTTATTTTCCATGGCTGTTCATAAGATGGCGACTTATAAGAGTAAGTCCCAAGCATTTTGCAAGAAATAATACTTGGCACTTGGGGGCTAATGCATATTGCTGTTCAAGGGCCCATAAGAATTTTTTCAATAAGGACTAGCTCAACCATATTGGTTAAGCTGCCCCTTGGGGACTACATGGTAAGCCGAACTTTTGTATGTTTCTTTCATTTATCTTGCTAAGTTTGTTTCAAAGTCTACAACATAAGCATCATAAACTATAGACTTGGGGGCTAGCATAGTAAAGATTGATAAACAACAGAGAACGGGTTATACCTCGAATTTTTGGTGCATCTGCTTCACCATATCAATATCGAGGTTCCGGCTGCTATGCACTTGGCTCATGTTGCCAGAAAAGATGTCTCCAATACTCATATGAGCATAGTTGACAACATCCATCTTGACTCGGCGGTGGTCCAGAAGTTCTTCCTTGGCGGGGCACTTGGCCAGTACAGTCGGCCTTCCTGGCTCAACATAGCCGGTTCTGGTGATTTCTACATCAGCATTTGACGGGTCATCAGTCCGGACCGGGCTAGGAGCCTTTGGATTCTCTGACTCATTGGCAGCTTGATCAGTGGGTAGGTCAGTTGCAGGAGTTGGTAAGTCTTGAGCTGGCTCGGATGGTGGCTCATGAGTGGTCAAGTCCGGCACGGCTGTTTCAACAACCGGCTCAGTTGCAACTGTCTCTTCAGTTGGTTTATTTTTCCTAACCTGTTTGCTGGGTTTGGCTTGACCACTACGTCAAAATACAGGTTAATACATATGCAAGGGATTAAAATAAATGCAAGACGAGCTGGTCATCATACCCTGGTGCAGTCTTGAAAGCCGGCAGGTTGGACTGTAGTGACTCGCCATAGGAAGGGGAAGTATCCTGATAATCCAAGTCAGAAGAATTGAGTGGTTGACGAAAGAGACCCGCTAAGTGGTAAAATTTATTTAAAATAGAAGTGACCTCATTTCGGCGCTTCCTTGGAGTGTTTGGTAAGCCGGAGGAGAGCTCTGCGTCCTTGCTGGTCCGGGTCTGCCTTCGGCTCTCATGAATTTGCCGCTTCAAAAGACATTGAGGATCATGATGAGCTAAAGGATGAGAAAACCTTACTTTCCGGGTCACTCTACGGATTTTCCGGCTTGGCAAAGGCTCGGAGTCGGAGGAAAGGATAGTTACCTCATTAGCCTTGTTATGGCTTTCTCCTGTGTCCTCCTTCTGATAATCAGTGTCAATAAGATGGTTAAAAAATGAGCAAAGGGAGTCAAGGGCTACCTCTGACTCAGAAGAGTCCTCTAGCCGAAGTAGGTCAGAAGCGGTAGCCTTCTTGCCCTTCCTTTTGATAACTTCTTTCCTGGCGGCTTTCTTTTCTTTTCTAGCTCTCTTGGCAGCTTCATGTTCATATTTGACTTTCCAAAATTTATCACCCGCCTACAAAGATTAGCATATGCATGAGTATGGGTGAAACATTAAGAAATTGAAAGTCATTTCACGTGGGCGGTTTACCTTTGGAGCCGGGTTAGCTTTGCAGAAGGGAGCCAGGCCCACCTTGCCGCAATCCGCGAGACTCTCATTTAGAAGAGACTTGATCATGTCATCAATGACATGGGAAGGTAAGTCGTCAGGGCTTTGACGTAGAGGATCATTCTTGGCGCTAGTGTATTTGCACATCAAGCCGGTGCGACGGCTCAATGGAATAACCCGCCAAGCGAGCCAAACCCGGACTAGGTCAATGCCTGTTAGCCCGTTCCCCAGCAGAGCCTTGATCTTGGCCAAAGTAGGACCAAGTGATTACGTTCTGCGGCTGTGATCTTATCAGGCAGAGGATGGTTGGTCGCAAGACGAATGGCACGAAAGCCGGGCAGATGGTTTTCGTCAGCCGGAGAGGTATCTTTGCAGTAAAACCATGTCATGTTCCAATCTTTGGGGTGGCTTGGCGGGTTAGCATAAGGAAAAATCACATCCCTGCGGCCCTGGATCGAAACTCCGCCAAGTTCTAAGCTCTGACCGCTGGCACATTCAGTTTGGTGATTCAAATAGAACAGTTCTCTGAAAAGCAGCAAATTGGGTTCTTCACCAAGGTACACTTCGCTGAATACTTGGAAGTTGCAGATATTAGACACGGAATTGGGTCCGATGTCTTGTGGGTGAAGATCAAAGAAATTCAGCACATCTCTGAAGAATTTCGAGCCAAGAGGAGTAAATCCATGATTCATATGATCTGTGAAAACAACAACCTCTCCGTCTTTGGGTTGAGGAAATTCTTCATCCGGGTTAGGAGCACGATAAGGCATGACTTCTTTCTTCGGCAAATAGCCGATCTTCACAAAGTCATCCAAGGTGCTGTCAGTGACAATGGATTTAACCCAGTTGCAGGAGGTAGGTGCCTTGGGTGCCATTCTGATTGAAAGCCTAAGGCAAAGTAAAAGTGCCCGTTCAAATTTAAGCCGGGCGGGACAAAAATATTACTGTGCATATTCAAAATGGCGGCTTACGAAGGGGCCTAATGGTGTAAGGATAATTATGTTCTGGTTAGTTCAGCCGCCATAAGCTCTATAAGCCATCAAGACTATTCAAACCGCTGGGTGAGGTGATAGGTCATTAGTCGAGCATTGCCTCCTTAAAAGCCGGCGATCAGAGTCGCCATGACTAGATAAATCTAACAAGTGCAGATTTTGCCTCACTTTTGTACAAACAGGTTTCACAAATTGCAGCTGTTATTTTGTATCAAACAAATGTTCAGAAAAGAAAATTCACTAGACCTAAAAACAGGGCGCAGAGGAGTTCATGCGCTCTAATGGGGTTTTCCTACAAAGCAAGGAGATCTGCTACTACTAAAAACGGATGTGGAACAATAACCGCACGAGATCTACGTTGTTACTGGATCAAACAAGCTACGACAGAGGCAAGTGCGAGAAAATAGGAGGAACGATGAACTGAATAGAAGAACATGCTAGCCCTAGTGTAGATCTATGGCGTAGAAAGGGGAAACGCTTACTGCGGAAGATCTGCGGAGGAGAGATGCTTCCATTCTCTAGTCAAAGTCAGGTCGATGCAGCGGCCAAGCTCGACGGAGACGAGGTGCGCTATGGTGACAGCGGCAGAGCTCCAGTGACAGATGAGGGAGAGAGGAAGAATATGCGGAACGGGAAGATTAAAGGAAGACCTAGTCGGTATATTTATAAGGAAGGGCCACTAAAGAGCGCGAAAAATGAGGAGGCCGAAAACAAGAGTTATCCAACTACAAGGATGCCTCGATTTTTGGGAAGGTCATCAAGACAAAGAACCGTTGGGATACATTGGATAAAACACGCTTTTATGACAGGTGACGTCATGGCGGGTTACCACAAATCCAGAAGATGACGTCATGGCGGGTTACAAAAATTTCGTAAAAGCAGAAGATTTTTTCTGAAGTGTCGAAGATTGACATGAACCAGTTCAAATAATTCTAGGGCCTAATGTTGGGGATATAACTATTGGTATGACCCGACCAGGAGGGGCCGGGTCATACTTCTAAGTGTTCTTGAAGCCCAAGACCCAGGTTATGGATGGAGGTTTAGTTTAAGGCCCATGGCCTAGAGGCGACTTAAGGCCTGTAGTGATAAACCGACATGTATGCGTGACTTGTACTGTAAGACAAGAAATATTAAGAGACCCAGCCAGAAACTTTTTATGAGCCAGCCGGGACTCTGTAGAGCTGCTGGGCGTCGACGTCTGTATATAAAGGGACGACCCGGCGGCGTTTCAGGGCAGATAACATCAACTCGAGAGCTAGGTCAGTGATTCCCTCCCTGGTTATCGAGACATAAGCAATCCCACTCAAAACTGGACCGTAGGCTTTTACCTTCACCATAAGGGGCCGAACCAGTATAAACCTCGTGTCCTTTGTCCCGACTAACCCCTTCAAGCTTCCTAGTTGCGATGGCTCCACGACTAAGTCCTTTCACTAGGACATCTGCCATGAAAATTCCACGACAGCTTCCGTATGTCTACGGGCATAGCCGCTCCTCTATAGTGTCGTCAGCCAGCACGGAGCATGGTGCTTCCACTGGTATGTGGGAGGGGGCCCCCCTCCGGGAGGAGCCCCCGGGGCGTGTACAGCCCCGCCCTGACACGTGGCCGACACGGTAGGGCTAGACGAGGTGTATCCTGGCACTCGTGAGCCAGCGCAAGACTCACGAGGCCCTACCTCAAGGCGGGTTGCGCCTGATCTTGAGCCTTGGGTGGCTGAGTGTTCCTGCGAGATGGTTAGATACAAATGCTCTACGTCCTTAGGTCTCGGCCCTCGAGCGATCTCAGCCGCCGCTGGTATGCCAGGTCGCGATGCCGTGGACAAGGCCAGGGGGTGAGGGCTGGAGAGCCAGTAAGAGCTCCTGAGTCACGATGCTCAAGAACCCCCATTCTAACGTGCAAGCAATTTGCATGAGGGAGAAAAAGGCCCGTGGTAGGCGGCAGACGATAATCATAGGCAGGTTAAGCATGAAAGGCAAATTGGCTTAGATAAATGCAGGAAGGATACACGCCACTGGGTCAGGCCCGAGCGGCTTGGGGATGATGCAGCCCGAGGGGTGCTCCCAGCAAGGTAAACTAAAGACATAAGCAAAAGGGATACACGCCACCGGGACAGACCCACGCGACCCGGGAATAATGCAGCCCTGAGGGTGCTCCCAGCTGAAATGAACTCGGAAGATGTCACCTGATACCATTGTAGAGGGGGTGTTGGAGTAGTTGACAATGCGCGGTTAAGAGGCCGATCCTCACGAGCCACCAGAGCCCTGAGCCTCGGGAGGCTCTGGGGGTCCAGGCGGTTCCTCAAGGACCATCTCCATCTCCACTAGGACCGCGTGGTGCCTGGCCTCCTGAGCTGCCAGAATGCTCCGCAGATGGCGCTGGTGAGTGGCATCCGCGTTCGGCAGACCAAAAGGCATGTGAACGTAGCTATGTGGCGGACCTTCACAGCGTCCTACGCGCGAAGGCCAGAAGCGCTCTTGAGACGCGACTCGGCTGAGCCCTGGGTAGTCGATGCAGGGGCGCAGCCCGCCATCCTCGCCCGGATGGGGAGCTATGCCAGGTAGGCGGCGATCGCCGCGAATGACTCTTGATTCCTGCAACTCCTGAGTGGTCTTGGCGATGAACTCCTGAGGGTTGGGCCTTCCTTGACCCATGCCTTCTTGAGGGAAGCCTGCTGCGAAGCACGGCTCCAAATGGTGCCTGAGCGCCTCCCTCATGATCTTGGCAAAGTCCGAGGCCCTCCAGAAGAGAGCCCCCGAGCCCTGCCCAAGGAGGGCACCAGGCGCGCCTTCCTATGCAATGGAAGGAGGCGCCCCTTGCACGGGCGCAGATCCTGGCGCGGTACCTCCGGAGATGCCAACCTCCTGAGGCCTTGAGCTGGGTGATGTCCTCTTCTTATTGGGAACTGCCTCGGGAAGGTTCTCACTCCTATTGTCTGGGTCCTCGATTGATGCAGCTTGGAAGGCGTGCTCGAGGGAGCACACCGCATCCTTCTCTTTGCAAGGGACTGTGATGATTCCGCCACTTCCTGGCATCTTGAGGACATTGTAACCATGGTGAGTTACCGCCATGAACTTGGCCAGGGCTGGGTACCCATTGATGGCATTATATGGCAGGCGAATTTGGGCGACGTTGAAGCCGATGAGCTCAGTGCGGTAGTTCTTGCATTGTCCGAAAGTGACAAGGAGGCGAACCTGCCCTATCGGAATAGTGGAGCCATCGGTAACTCTTGAGAAAGGCTTGGTTGGCTGGAGTTGATCATAAGGCACTTGTAGGTTGTTGAACGTCTCGACAGAGATGACGTTGAGTCCTGCGCCACCATCGATGAGGGTCCTGGTAACTTGCACGTTGCTGATGACTAGGGAATAAAGCATTGGGAGGATGCCAGCCGTAGCCGCACACTTGAGCTGATCCACTGAGCTGAACATGATGGTGCACGTGGACCACCTAAGAGGGCGTGTGGCCTCAAGTTTGGGGAGGACTGCATTCACCTCGCGAGCAAACTGCTTGAAGATGCACTGAGAGGCTGGGGCCTAGGCACCACCTAGGATACAAGCGATTGCACGTGGCTCCTGGAAGCCCCCAGCCCCCTCATCCTGGTGGTGGTAGTCATTCCTTCTTGGCGGTGGTGGCAGAGGAGGAAGGCCTGCGTTTCCCTGTGGGCAATCCTCATGAGGCTGATCCCTCCAAGCCCCCTCGCGAGGCTGGTCCTGCCAGCGATCCTCACGAGGGCGATCACGCCACTCCCGGCGAGGGCCTCGGTCGTCCCATCGTCCTCCACCTCTTCCTCCTCCACGGCCGTAGCCCCGGTCGTTGCGCTCGGGGCGTCGACCGATGCGTCCTTCTCGAACGGCTCTGAGCTCCTGGCATTCATTGGTGTTGTGGGTGTAGAGGTTGTGGTAGGCGCAAAATCTGTTGCCCTTGGACGACTCTGGCTGGTCCCTGCTGTGGTTCGTGTCTGGTTCTGCTGTGAGCACAGATGCTCCCTTGCGCTTCACGTCCCTGGCCTTAGCTTTCTTCTCTTCTGGGTCAGCAGCTGGATGCTCGAGGAGGGAGAGCTTCCCCTCCTTAGCTCTTGCGCACTTGGTCGCCAGGTTGAACATCTCCAGAGATGTGCACAGATCCTCATGGATGGCAAGCTCCTCCTTCATTTTGACATTGCGGACGCCGTCAGAGTACGCTGAGATGATGGCCTCCTCGGTCACCTTGGGAATCTTGAGGCGAGCGCTATTGAAATGCTGGATGTACTTCTGCAGGGTCTCTCCAGGCTGCTGCTTAATGCGGCGCAGGTCACCCACGACCGGAGGACGGTCGCGAGTGCCCTGGAAGTTGGCGATGAAATGGGTGCGTATCTCGTCCCAAGAGGAGATCGAGTTGGGACGCAGGTTCAGGAGCCAGGTGCGAGCACCATCCTTGAGCGCCATGGGAAGCCAGTTCGCCATGACCTTTTCATCTCTGTTGGCCGCCTCGATTCCCAACTCGTAGAGCTGCGGGAACTCTGTGGGGTCGGCCGTGCCGTCGTAGCGAGGAGGCAGGTCCGGTTTGAACTTGCCTGGCCAGGCGACACTACCAAGCTCGGTGGTGAAGGCGCGGCAACCTGCTGTTGCCACCGGAGCTCTTTGCAGATGTGGGGCCTGCTCTTGATGGTTCCCGCACGCCGCTGCCAGGGGCAGCACGGGTTCTTGGCATGCTGGTGCAGGGATGCGGTCTTGTCATGCTGGAGCGGGGAGCACACGAGCGCCTTCTTGGGGACGAGGGATTTCTTGGCAGCTCCTTTCTTGTCGCGGGCGCTGGACGCAGTGGGTCTCGTCCAAGGGTTGCGCACCTTGTTGCCAGGGCGCCTTCTTGGGGAGGAGGTGTCGGAGGCACCTCCTGAGCTGCATCACCCATGCAGGATGGCGAGCGAGGCAGTGAGAGGGATGGCGCAGGGGAGCCCGCTGTGGTGCTGACGAGCTCGGTGATGCG
The DNA here is from genome assembly GCF_002162155.2 of Triticum dicoccoides. Lineage (NCBI taxonomy): Eukaryota > Viridiplantae > Streptophyta > Magnoliopsida > Poales > Poaceae > Triticum > Triticum dicoccoides. Next base: position 314,169,979 of record NC_041385.1, on the reverse strand, counting down.
AGTGATACACTCCTCGTAGAGGTCATCGACGGGGTGGTAGTGCAGGAGCTCACGTGCCAGGAGCAACATGGCCTATGCGTCCGTGGGAGCACGACGAGCGTGAGACGACGAACCGGCTGGAGTTAGCGACGGAGTGGCGGTGCGGCCTTCCCGCCGCACCGAGGGATGCAGCAACGATGCTTGCTGCTCGTTCCCCCCTGGGCCGGTGGCGGCGTTGGCAGCAGGCAACGGAGAACGAGGAGGAGGCCCACCGACGGGAGCCATCTGGGCGACACGGGCGGCAAGAGCAGCCCGACGCTCAGCACGAGCTCGGCGAGCGTCTGCCATGGATGCGACGAAGCGGAGGAATGCAGAACAGCGGAAAGAAGATTCTGGCGCACCCCTACCTGGCACACCAAATGTCGGATATCGGGTTCCGGCAAAACCCTTAAGGTTCAAACTCTGGGGTGCGCACGAAGATCTACTCCCTACCGATCCACGCCCCAGAACATCACCGTGAATCTAAGCTAACACGATGAACAACACAAGGGACGCGAGGTTTATACTGGTTCGAGCCACCGTTGTGGTCTAATACCCTAATCCAGTGTGTGGTGTGGTGGATTGCCTCTGGGGCTAATGATGAACAGTACATGGGAAGAACAGCCTCGCGAGGGGTGTTCTTGAGCAGGTGCGGTGTTCTACTAGGGAAGGATTTGATCTGATCTAGACGAGATGATCCTCTCGACTGTGGTGGCTATCTCTATTTATAGAGGCCCTGGTCGTCTTCCCAAATATTGAGCGGGAAGGGAGCCAACAACGGCCATTTTGAAGGGGGACAGCTAGTACAAGCTATCCTAAATAAAGTTGGTCTTCGACTGCCAAAGTCACTGGTGATGACGCCGTCTTGGGATCCACGGTGATCTCCGTCATGCCGCTCTGCCGGTCTTGGTCTCGTTGCACCGATAGGGAAACCTTTGCCTGATGCCTCGGTACTCCGTGCCTGTGCTTGCCCCTTTGCACCAAAGAGGAAACAAGGACATTGCATAGGCTGGCGCCCGCCTGGTCTTGATCGTCATCGCTTGTGTCACGAGCACATCGCGAGGTACTCCTTGCCTTGATCTCTCCGCCTCCTCGCGAGCCTGCCTTGTGAGGCCACCCCTGAGGAAGACTTGCATCATCCGCCCCGTGAGGCTTGGCCCCTCGCAAGGGTCTTGAGCTTGGGTTGACGTAGATGGGCCGTACTGGGCCACTCCTTGAGCCATGCCGCAGGCCGCAGGAAGGCAAGTCTGGGGACCCCCGTTTCCAGAACACCGACAAAGGGCATGACAGAGGTGGCAGTCGCCCATCACTTCCTCTCCCGCGCCCCGTGCGTGCGGCTAGGTAGGTGTGTGCGCCTTGGATCTGCCCTCGCACGCACGCACCATGTCGAACCCTGGTGCTTCAGCTTCATCCTTGCAAGGAGCCCTCGATCAAGCTCACGGGCACCAGAACCCCTCATGTCCGTGCCCCCGGGTAGCGCGACGTGGTGCATCAAGTCCGAGCTAATTGATGGCAGGGGGCTCGCGTAAGGGGGAGCGAGCCGCTCGTCAGTTTCCTCTTCCTTTCAAAGATAGCCCTGCAGCGGCTCCTGAGACCCCCAGGGCGTCTTCCGGGGTCTGCACCCATGGCTCCTAGAGAAAGGGGGACCCATCGAGTACCTGAGGCCACGTCTTCATGAGGCGGAAAACTACTACACACATACCAAGCTAAGCTTTCCTACCTTAGCTTACTCAGATCGCAAAACATTACAACACAACATCAAGATATCAAGCGTAGCATAAAAGGCATAACTGCCATAGTTCATTACATGCCCCCGCGGGGTGCAATTTTTTTTCAAATTACAGGAGAAAGAAAAGGCTAAACAAAGAGGGCCCGAAGGCGTACGAGCTCGGCACCAGTGCTGCATCCTCAAGCAGCGCCTCAAGGTGGCCCGACGCTCCACCAGTTCTACCATAGTTGACCTGGGGCCGCCGGCCTTGAGTCCAAGTTCATCGGCCCCCAGCCTCATGCCGGGCTTCTCTCCAGCTTCACTGGAGCGCCGCGGCGGGACGAACCACCGACGTCCTCGACCCGGGCATGGCGACGTGGAGGCCGATCTTAGCCGCCACTGCTCGAGCTCTCATCCAAGGAAGAGCTGCCGTCACGGGAGGAGGAGTGCGCGTCGCCAAGACCAAGCTCGCCTTCGCCACCATCGCCATCGCTGCCATCCTCCGGGCAGCACCCCATGCGGCGGCCGTCCTCCCTGAACACCCTCACATAGAGGGTCGCCAGACCGTCGTACTTGAAGTGGAGGGTACACCTTCCACCCAGGCCACACGTGCGGGCGAAAGTCTGCCAGCCACGGTTCAGGACCATGCTGTCGGAGACTGCGATCTCGGCACCAACCACGAAGCCCTCCTACAGCACCCGTCAACTTGCAGCGAGAGGCCGTCGAACCCTGAAGAAGGAAGCTCACCGGAGAAGAAACACGGAAGTCGGAGCGAAGTGCTGGCCGGGCTCTCCAACCACACCACGAATTCAGGGAGCACGTCCAGCGAGGATAAACGCGGCCGAGCTGGGCACACGATCATGGCGCGCCTCCCTTCGTCATGGAGGCTGCTCCAAAGCCGGTGACCCCCGTCGCGAGAAGAGGTGCCACCGCGGGCGCCGAGAGCCACGCCAACTCTAGGGGGTGCACGCCCGCTCCCCCTAGAGACCGCCGCAGGAGCCGCGGGGTGCTTGTGGGGACGACCATAGCCTCTCTTGGGAGGCGGAGAGGCTGGCCCCTTCTTGGAAGCCTTCCCATTCACGGCTGCCGAAAACCTCCTCGGCGATGCCATGGGCGCAAGGTGGAGAAGGGAAGAAGCAGGCGGAAGCAAGACGAAGGAGAGATGGGCGAGGGGTTCCGCCCCTCCCTCACCTTTATAGCCAAGGGAGGCCAACCGCCGTCCTCCATGAGCTCGCGTCATCATGATCTTCTACATGTCGCATCATCCCGTCAAGTTGGACAGTTGCCGAGGCAGCGTGGGGAAGCGGAGTCGCCCACGTCCCATCAATCTCCACGCGCCATCAAGGCTGTGGGAAGTTAGGGCCCGCGACGCTCGGCACTTTCCCTTTGGCTTTGCCTAGAAGCCAAGTTCGAGTGCGCCTTGGGCCCGGAGGCTACTGTTGGCTTTCTGGATATGGGGGTATCCAGACCTGCCTGCCTGCAGCCCACCACGTGGCTCCATCGATAGCCTGGTACGGCCCAGCTTCAGCATCGGCAACTCAAGACCCTCGAGAGGGGCCAAGCCTCACGAGGCAGACGACGCCAAGACCCTCGAGGGGATCGTCCTTCTCAGGCTGGCTCCCGAGGGGCAGAGAGTTCTATGCAAAGGTTTACGTCATGAGGCTCAGCTGACGTGAGCCATGACGACCAAGGCCAAGCAGGCGCCAGGCAGGCGCAAAGCATAGGTTTCCTCTTCGGTGCAAAGGAGGCAAGCCACAGGAGCGGAGTCCCGAAGAATTAGCCAAAGGTTTCCATTCTGGTGCAACGAGACCAAGACCGCCAGGACGACAGGACGGAGGTCATCAACAAGCCCGCCGCAGCGTCACGACCAGAGTCTTTTCGCAGGCGAAGACCACTTTTGTCAGGATAAGCTGTACTACTTGTCCCCTTTCTAATCCGGCCGTTGTGTGATCCCTTCCCGCCAACATTTGGGAAGAGGACCAAGGCCACTATAAATAGGACTAGCCACCACCATAGAGGGAAGACAAGTAGAACTAGCTCACATCACACCAGCTCCCTTGATTTCAAGAACACATCACCTCCTGAGTCCAGTTCATCCACTTTACTAGTTCATCCTCAGCCCTCCGAGGCAATCCACCAAAACGCTGGAGTAGGGTATTACACCGCAAGGTGTCCCGAACTAGGATAAACTGCTGTGTCTCCTTGTCTCTTTGAGCTCGTCGCGCTAGGCTTAGGAGGATCACGAGTAGGCAGGCTGGGAAGGTTGAGATCTCCGCACGCACCCCAGAGTTCGAAACTCTCAAGTGTTTGCGGAACCCGTAATCCGACAGTCGCCCTAGTGGCGTACTCTTTGGCCAGAATCCAAAAAAGCACGTTGAGAACCATGATTGGTCGGATCTGCCGAATGTCTGCTGCGTCCAGGACCTTCGGGATTAGGGAGATGATACTGTAATTGAGGTGGGAGACGTCCAAAGTTCCTCGAGAGATCTCAAGGAACAGGTCGAGGATGACATCCTTGACCATCAGCCAGAAAGCTTGGAACAACCGGACCGACAGACCATTTGGGACCCAGGGCCGAGGCCGGGTTCATTGCTTTCACAAAGTCTCCACCTTAGTGGCATCAAAGGATGCGAGGAGAGCAACATTCTCTACAGGGGAGATATGTTGGCTTGGCGTCCATATGTGGTCCCCTAGAGAGACACCACCCCTAGGTCGCCCGGCAAATAGTGACTTATAGAATCCATCCACAAAAGCCCGGATCGCTGGGGGGGTCCTGAAAAAGCTGGCCTCCTTCCCATAAAAGGGGAATTGAGCAGTGTCTACGATGGCCATTAGCAATGGCCTGGAAGTACGTAGTGTTGGCATCACCAAACAACACCCAGTTCATAGAGCCCCGCTAGCGCCAAACTGCATGTGCCTTACCTTATATTTTGTATGGAAACTAATTTCAGATGAATCTCCTTGCTCAAAGGAGCGTAGGATCTCACAACAATACTGGGCACTCCATTGCTCTTGTCAGTACCTCTTGCCCTTTGTCAGCATACTTACACTCATTGTGTTTGATTATGTAGCATCACCGTAAATGTTCGCTTCTTTATCCTACCTTTGCTCGAAATTATAAGATCTATATTTACTCTTAGATAAATGTAGAATTAACACAATGGTTATGAAGTTTTGGATTGCTCATGTAACTACCTGTTATCATGTACTCCCTCTGTATCGAATTAATTGTTGATCAATTATATGTATTTAGAACTTAATAGTGCTAGATACATCCATTTGAGCAACAAGTAATAACGGACGGTGGTGGTATTTTTGTACTTGCACCGCGAGATTGTTGATTGTCTAGCATTACTCTACATCTTATCTACCTTGCCCTCCACTCCCTCCAAATTATTAGATCTACATTTACTCTTACCAAAATGTTGAATAAAGCCAATGCCACTGCACACGTTGATGTCTACATTCCTCTTGCCAGTACCTTTAGCCTTGTAATTTTGTACTTAATTAATTGCTATTTGATTATGTATCATCAGTCTGCACCTGAGCTTCATTACCCTCTATTTCTTCCAATATTATTTGATCTATATTTACTCTTTGGGGAATTAATGGCAACGCTTATAAAGAAGTTTCTTTGTGGAATTTATTGAATATCCTTCCATCGACATGGAGAAGGGCTTTGTCCAGCCCGTGTTAACATGTAATGTAAGTTCATCCTTCTCAAGCCTTCAAACTTTGTTCTAGTATAGATTTGGATAGGCATCATTTCCTCCACTATTGTTTACTTAGCTATTTACATCTGATTGGATGTTTTCAACAACTACCAGTTTTAAATTGTAGTTGTAAAAACATGTTCCTTATGCAGAACAGATCCATTTATTTGCTTATATAATTGTGAAACCTGTTACATGTCTCCTTGTTTCTCTTTTAGAGTCGTATCTTTTATGCCAGCCATAACTTTAGGGAAGATAGTGAGACAAACCATCTTGTAGAGAGAAAGGTGACCCCAAGGTCCTATCTTGATGAAGATGGTGAGTTGAAGCTACTCACCAACAGCTGTGAGACAACCTCTGTGCAGTCACTGCCTCAATCAGTTTGACATCTTTAGTCTCAACTTAAAGCGGAAAGGCTTGCTTCAGCTAAGCTCCAATCTGATGTCAATGATGCAATGAAGATCTCAGACGACTGCCTTGCGTGCTTTGGTGCTATACAGCTAGGGGTGGAGCATCTATCGTTGACACAACTGAGGTCTCATTAGCTTGTTCGGCTGCTTGCGGTGCCCATCCCGACTAGGCCTAATGCCTTCTGAAGTGCTCTCAGTTTTGTATATTCTTTTGTCGGCGCGTTTATATGCACTGCTGGCAACCTTTGATGCCCAGTCTATGTAATCCGCAGTCATGTTGCTCTTTATTATCACCGGGGGCGAACTTTGATTCCCATTGGATGTAATATGCCATAATTTCTTTATTATATAGTCTAGGTTTATTCTTGGTCGGTATGCTGTAATTTAGGCCGGAAGGTTCAATGGATCTCAATGTCGCCGGTCTTCCGGCTAGCCCGTTACTCATATGGGCCAAAACGTGGACCTATAATCATCTTGGGCCAATAGCAGGTGTAAACATATAGTAGTTTTCTGCCTTTAACAGGCCGAGTAAAGTTCTCGCTAGCTAGGCTAGAGAATACATGGGATTTAAACAAGCTAAGAAACTAGAATGGGCTAGCATTGAGCCGAAAAATTCACGGGCCAATACAGGCGAAAACTGCCTAAGGCCCATGTTTGGCCCAAATATGATGAGCCGTTAACAAGCCAAAATATATCTCGGGACCTGTTTGGCCCAACAAAATTATGGGCTTTAAGCAGGCCGGTATGAACGCAGGCCATAGGCCAAATAGTGGCATGGACCATTATCAGATGGGCTGTAAGTAGGCTAGATTCAATGCGGGCTGTAATTAGGCCCAACTGTTACACGAGCCATTAACAGGTCGATAAGCTAGTTGGGCTAAAATTTATCCACAAGGACTATAGGCCGCTAAGAGGCCTAAAGTTACTTCGGACAAGAAATAACCAAGTTTCTTTATGGGCCATTAAATGGCCTAAAGTTAAACCGGGCCAACAACGTCCCAGATGCACCACGGGCCGCTAACAGGCCGAAACTATTATCGGGACGAATTGGTAAACGGGCATTTAACAGGCTGAAATACAAACCTAGCTTAGAATGGGCCCAAAAGAACAGAGGCCTATTAACAGGCCTCATCCGATTTGGGTCGTAATTTGGCCCAAAACACGACAGGCTGTGAATGGGCGTGATCTGATATCGACCTCAATTTGACCCAAAACATGGTAGGCTGTTAACGGGCCAGCCCACTAGTGTCTAAAAAAATATGGTGGGACTTTAGCTGGGCCGGCCTTTTTACCTTAAGTGGGCCACTATTGGGCCATGCCACGTGTCGACATATCATAGGGGTCTTCCGTCCATTGTAGGGATGACATCTGTCTCAACGATGAGCTCACACGTGCATTATCCGGCGAATGAGAATTTTACACATGGAATATCCCCATTGGTCGGGGTTGTTAACGGGTTATTGGATCCAAACCAGAACCCGATAGCTTAACAACAACCCGTTATGATGAATGCCATGTGTCGGTCACCCTTGACGAAAGCACTTCTATGATGCACGATTTATCGTCATGGAAGTGGACACTTCCATGATGATAATTTTGGTAATGTCATGGAACACTTATACGACAACACAGATATGACTATCTTGACTCTGTCATCAAATCACCATAGATGTACATGCATGACAGAAAATGTGACCTACTGTGACAAACACGTATCATCACGGAAGTGTATTTTTTTTGTAGTGGCAGTGGCTTCGAGGTTGGGGCACGACGGCGACTCAAAGTAGTGGAGCAAAGGTGAAGGCGGCTCAGCGACTGGGGAACCACGACGACTGGAGCAATGATGCAGTGACTCGAAGACGACAGCTTGGCTGCCCGTCCGACTAAGGAGACACAAGGTGACGTGTTTTTGAAGACGGCGGTTTAGCAGCGCGGCTGCGACACACTGGTAGATGCCAAGACCACTGCGGCAGGTCAGAGTTGTCGCGCCTTGAAGTTCTGGTGGAGACCGAGTCCCTCTTCCCTTTCTGTGTCGTGGCCGTATTGATTTACTCTCGCCCGTGCCTTCCTCCTAATCTTGGTTGGTTTGACCATCTCCAAGTTCTAGAGAAGATTGGACCACGTGATTTTTTTACTGTTTCAGCCATCCTCCTTGTCTGCATGTCTAATGACCTCAGGAGGCTGTGGCCCCTTGTTCCTATAGGGGCGTGGAAGCACTAGGAATCACGGGAGTTTTTTATTGATACAGTCATCTATACCATGGGGAATCACGGGATCTATAGCAACCGGCTTTGGTTCTAATCTTGGACGCACTTGCGAGATGACCTCGCTGGGGGTTGCTCAACAGAGGGTGCAGTTTTGAGGCCGCCGAGCTTGTTCTCAGAGGTGGAATGGCGAGCTGACATGGAGTAGGCCGGTCGCATGGAGGAGGCAACTCAATGTAGGAGACGAACCTCTGCGGTGGCTTGGAGGTAGAATTCGGCAACTCAAAGCAGGAGGCGACTCACTGGTGGAGTCTGGCAGGTCGATATCTCGCTTTGAATGGATTCTGCCCCGTCCAAACTCTTTTTCCTTCCCTTCTTCAACACTTGAAGTAGTAACCAAGCTGAGAGGAGGTAGTACTAGATCTGAGTGAAGTTCGTAAATATTTCCAAACTGGCTCCTCTTGATCTAGTTGATCGTGGGATAACCATGTTGACATGTAACCCGCCCACTACAATACGCGAGATAACCATGAAAAATTCCTTTGACCTAGACTGATGAACTCGGAGTAGATGTAAATATTTCCAAACCGGCTCTTCTTGATATGGTTGATCGCGAGCTCCTCGATCCTTGGAAAGATCCCTCCAAGAACTCAACTACACCATGCGCGGGCCCCATGGTGGGCGCCAACTATCATGGATTTGTCATGGCAGATGTCCTCGTGAAAAGGACTTAGTCACGAGTGTTGGGGAACATGGTAATTTCAAAAAAAATCCTACGATCACCCAAGATCTATCTAGGTGATGGATAGAAACAAGAGGGGAGAGTGTATCCACGTACCCTCGTAGAACGAAAGCGGAAGCGTTTCAATAACGTGGTTGATGTAGTCAAACTTCTTCACGATCCAACTGATCAAGTACCGAATGTACGGCACCTCCGCGTTCAGCACACGTTCAGCTCGATGATGTCCCTTGTGCTCTTGATCCAGTTGAGGACAAGGGTGAGTTCTGTCAGCACGGCGGCATGGCGACAATGATGATGATGCTACCGGCGCAGGGCTTTTCCTAAGCACTACAATGGTATGATCGAGGTGTGTAACTGTGGAGGGGGCACCGCACATGGTTAAGAGAAACTTGTGTGTCTTTGGGGTGCCCCCTGCCCTCATATATAAAGGAGGGAGGGAGAGAGGCCGGCCCCCTAGGGGCGCGCCAAGTGTATGGAGTCCTACTAGGACTTCCAAGTCCTAGTAGGAATACTTTCCCTTTCAGGACTAGGAGACAAGGAAGGAGAGAGGGAGTAGGAAAGGGTAACGGGGGTGCCGACCCCTTCCCCAAGTCCAATTCGGACCCATGGGGGGGGGCACCTCCCCTTGTCCTTCCTCCTCTGTTTCCCGTATGGACCAATAAGGCCCATTACTTCTCCCGGTGAATTCCCGTAACTCCCTGGTACTCCGAAAAATACCCGAATCACTCGGAACCTTTCCGATGTCCGAATATAGCCTTCCAATATATCGATCTTTACATCTTGACCATTTAGAGACTCCTCGTCACATCTGTGATCTAATCCGGGACTCCGAACAAACTTCAATCAGCAAAACACATAACTCATAATATAAATCATCATCGGACGTTAAGCGTGCGGACCCTACAGGTTCGAGAACTATATAGACATGATCGAGACACATCTCCGATCAATAACCAATAGCGGAACCTGTATGCTCATATTGGCTCCTACATATTCTACGAAGATCTTTATCGGTCAAACCGCATAACAACATACGTTGTTCCCTTTGTCATTGGTATGTTACTTGCCCGAGATTCGATCATCGGTATCATCATACCTAGTTCAATCTCGTTACCGGCAAGTCTCTTTACTCGTTTTGTAATGCTTCGCCCCGCACTAACTCATTAATCACATTGCTTGCAAGGCTTATAGTGATGAGCATTACCGAGAGGGCCCAGAGATACCTCTCCGATACACGGAGTGACAAATCCTAATATCGATCTGTGCCAACCCAACAAACACCTTCGGAGACACCTCTAGAGCATCTTTATAATCACCCAGTTACGTTGTGATGTTTGATAGCACACAAGGTGTTCCTCCGGTATTCGGGAGTTGCATAATCTCATAGTCTGAGGAATTTGTATAAGTCATGAAGAAAGCAGTAGCAATGAAACTGTAACGATCATAATGCTAAGCTAACGGATGGGTCTTATCCATCACATCATTATCCTAATGATGTGATCCCATTTATCAAACGACAACACAAGTCTATGGTCAGGAAATATAACCATCTTTAATTAATGAGCTAGTCAAGTAGAGGCATACTAGGGACACTCTGTTTTGTCTACGTATTCACACATGTACTAAGTTTTAGGTTAATACAATTCTAGCATGAATAATAAACATTTATCATGATATAAGGAAATAAATAGTAACTTTATTATTGCCTCTAGGGCATATTTCCTTTAGTATCCCACTTGCACTAGAGTCAATAATCTAGTTCACATCGTCATGTGATTTAACACCAGTAGTTCACATATGTATGTGATTAACACCCATAGTTCACATCACCATGTGACCAACACCCAAAGGGTTTACTAGAATCAATAATCTAGTTCACATCATTATGTGATTAACACCCAAAGAGTACTAAGGTGTAATCATGTTTTGCTTGTGAGAGAAGTTCAGTCAACGGGTCTGTCACATTTAGAGTCGTTTGTATTTTGCAAATATTCTATGTCTACAATGCTTTGCATGGAGCTATTCTAGCTAATTCCTCCCACTTTCAATATGTATCCATATTGAGACTTAGAGTCATCTGGATCGGTGTAAAATCTTGCATCGACGTAACTCTTTACGACAAACTCTTTATCACCTCCATAAGCGAGAAATATTTCCTTAGTCCCCACTAAGGATAATTTTGGCCGCTGTCCAGTGATCTACACTTAGGTCACTATTGTACCCCCTTGCCAAACTCATGCAAGGTGTACAATAGGTCTGGTACACAGCACAACATACTTTATAGAACCTATGACTGTGGCATAGGGAATGACTTTCATTCTCTTTCTATCTTCTGTCATGGTCGGGATTTGAGTCTTACTCAACTTTACACCTTGTAATACAGGCAAGAACTTCTTCTTTGACTGATCCATTTTGAACTCTTTCAAAAACCTTGTCAAGGTATGTATTCATTGAAAAATCTTATCAAGCGTCTTGATCTATCTCTATAGATGTTGATGCCCAATATATAAGTAACTTCACTGAGCTCTTTCTTTGAAAAAATCCTTTCAAACTCTCCTTTATGCTTTCCAGAAAATTCTACATCATTTCCGATCAACAATATGTCATTCAAATATACTTATTAGAAAGGTTGTAGTGCTCGCACTCACATTCTTGTAAATACAGGCTTCACCACAAGTCTGTATAAAACTATATGCTTTGATCAACTCATCAAAGCGTATATTCCAACTCCGAGATGCTTGCACCAGTCCATAGATGGATTGTTGGAGCTTGCACACCATGTTAGTACCTTTAGGATTGACAAAACCTTATGGTTGCATCATATACAACTCTTCTTTAAGAAATATCTATTTAAGCTTATCCAGAGCTGGATGAGTCAGCTTTGCTTGTCGCCCAAGCCAAGCTGCGACGTGTGTTTGAAATCCGACCGCTGGACACGTGTCGGTTCCTTAGTGACCCAGGGTCATTTCGGACATATCAGGTCGGGTTGCCTCTTGGCTATAAATAGCCCACCCCTACACCATAGATTGGTGGCTGCTCAGAGTTAGTGCATGGCTTTTGTCGTTTAAGAGCAACCCACCTCCGAAGCATTTGAGAGAGAGATCCTTGCGAGGACTAAGCCCAAAACACCCAGAGCCAAAGAATGTTAGGCATCACTGAAGTCTTTCTGTCCGCATGATCTAAAGATTAGTTACACTTGAGGACCGTGAGTCCTCTAGTCCGTTAGGCGTCGTGTTCTGAGCATCGAAGAGTCATTGTGGATTGCCGGTGAACAAAGTCTGTGAAGGTTTGGAAGTCTACCTTGAAGACTTACCAGAGTGATTGGGCGAGGACTGGGTGTCCTTAGCTCAAGGGGAATAAGGTGAAGACACGGTCTTCTGAGTTCAATCTCAGCCTCCCTAACCAGACGTATAGTTGTCACAGCAACTGGAACTGGTCTACCAAATCCTTGTCTTCACCAAGCAACTGGTTCTATCCCCTACTCTCCTTACTTTTCAGTTTGTCTTCGTGAAGTCATTGCTTGCCTGCCTGATTCATTTGACTTCATTGTGTGAAGACTTATATCTGTTTAGCTTCGTACTATCTTCCATTTTGATCATGTCTACCTAGTTGCGGTTAGTCTTCATGCTTTCACCGAATTGTATGCTTGACTAATGCTTGCCTAGTGTAGTCTTCATTCCGCTACTTACTATATAGGTTTAGTTTACTTGTTTCTCTTCAAAGCCACCATGTTTTGAAGACTTTCATAAAAATGGCCTATTCACCATCCCCCCTCTAGTCGATAACTAGCACTTTCAATTAGTATTAGAGCAAGGTACTCCCTTGTTCTGTGTGATTCGGTTTAACCACCTGGAGTTTTAGCTATGTCGATTACAGGGATAATCAAGGTCTCCGATGTGTGCCTTGTCTTTGATGGCACTGACTACCCTTACTGGAAGAACAAGATGTGCATGCATCTTGAAGCCATTGATGTTGATCTTTGGTATGTCGTGAAGACTAGCGTTCCCAAAGTTGGTGAAGGTGTCACCGCTACTGATCTCAAGAGATTTGCGCAATTGGACTCAACCACCAAGAACATCATATGTGGTCATCTGACCAAAGGGCAGTATGGCCGTGTGAGTGCACTGGAAACTACAAAGCTGGTCTAGGACTGGATGTCCAAGGTCAACGAAGGCGTCTCAACTCCGAGAGACTCAAGAATCGATGTTCTTCGCAATCTCTTCAACCACTTCAAGAGAAATGATAATGAGAATGTCCAACTCATGTTCGATCGCTTGACTGATATCACCAATGAGCTTCGTGCTCTCGGCGTCACTAAGATCACCAAGCATGAGATCGTGAAGAAGCTTCTGAGATCACTTGACAGCTCATTTGACACCTTAGCCCTGATGATACAAGAACGTCCTGACTTCAAAGATCTCGATCCGTCTGATATACTTAAGAGGCTCAACACACATGAGTTCCAGCTATCTGAGAAGCGTGATATCTATGGCCCCTATAATGGCCGAACCCGTGCCCTGAAGGCAAAAGTTGTTTCCTCATCTAAAGAAGAATCTGACTATACCTCTGGTGATCCTGAATAGCTTGGCAAAGAGTTTGCAATGCTTGTGAGGAAGTTCCAAATGTTCTCCAAGAAGAATCGGTTCAGCAAGTCTTCAAGATCTAGCAAAAATAACGATGAGGCTTCATCACGTGACTACAAGAAGAGAACTTGCCAAAAAAGCAAGAAGACATGCCACTACATCTCCGAGTGTCCTCAGTGGGATAAGGAATCGAAGAAGAAGAAGAAGAAGAGCAAGAAATATGATTCTGATGACAATAAAATGAAGAAATCATCAAAATCTTCTTCAAAGTCTTCGTCAAAGTCTTCATCTCACAAGAAGACCTCATCAAGCAAGGCTCGTGCATTTATTGGCAAGGAGATGGATTCAGAGGAGGAATCTGCTTCTGAGGAGGTGGAGGTGGAGTCCCAGGAGGAGTCTGATTCAGGCGTGGTAAGCTTGGCTTTGGCATCAACGTTCGTGGCAAAGTCAATCTTCAACACTAAAGACAATGGCCAAAACATTGAAGAAAAAGCTGCTGCTGAAGATGATGATGACGACTCTGCTCCAACCTACTGCTTCATGGCACGTGGAGCCAAGGTAACCTCATGCCATGCCTATTTCCAAACCTCTAGTGAATATGAATCTAAATGTGAATCCAAACCTACCTATAAGACACTTGCTAAAATTGCAACTGAGCAACAAACTGCTATGGAACATATTCAATAGATGCTAGACAAAAGCGATGGCATGTTGGATGCATAAATGAATCAAACTCAGTCCTTAATCAAAGATATTAAAAGTCTTCGCGTTAAGTATGAAGAACTTGAAAGTCATCATGAAACTCTCTCAGCCTCTCATGAGAAGCTTTCCTACGATTATCTTCAAAGGAAGAAGGATCTTGAGAAACTGAGAGTGTCTCATGAAGATCTTCAAAAAGAGAACGATTCACTACTCACCCAACAGATCAGTTCCGTTTAGGTAGAATTTGTTCCACCATGCTTAAAGTATCTTGAGCGTGATAATGTTGTCTCTGTTATTGGATGTTCTACTACTTCTGATGTTGCAATATCTTCAACTGCTTATGTGGTAACTAGCCCCTCTACTGAGGATGCCACTACTATTGCTGATGAGAATGCTAGGTTGAAGAAATTTCTTGAGACTGGCATGCTCAAAAGCCTCAAAGGGCATTAGACCTTGTGCGATGTCCTCAAGAAATTGATTCTGAACCGAAACCCTAGGAAAGACTGTGTTGGGTTTGAGAGGAAAATGAATGTTGATGGTTCATATTGGATGCCTGAGCAATACCCCAAAACCACCTGGGTTGCTGCTAAGGATCCTTTAGTGGACCCATCCACTTTATTTGGCTTCACTTGTGCTAACCAATTGTCATTGATGAATACTTTGATGCCAATTATAAACTGTTTAAGAATCAGGATGGTGAAGTGTTTGCCAGGTACATTGGTACTAACTGCAGGAACGGGTCACCCTAGAAGAAGATCTGGGTGCCCGAAAGCTGTCTTGAGAAGCTTCCCGTGAATGTCTCATGACACCACCTAGGAAGAACACAAACCCCAAATCAAAGGCGTCATATGGCCCAAAGGCTTCATATAGACAAAGGACCACTCAAGGTCACCCTAACTCCAATGATTTGCAGGAGAACCGTTATGAGACTCGTGAATATGAGCATGTTTCCTCTAACCACGATGTTCACAAAACTAAGAGCTTTTCTTCATATTCATATGAGTATTATTCTCATCCTGTGAAACTATTTGCTAGGGATCCCAAGCCAAAGTTCTCAGATGCTGCACTTAGACTCATTGCTTCTAAGCCACCCCTAAAGATCTGGGTGGTTAAGAAGAATTAACTTCTCTTGAGGGAAAGGTCTCCAGATGGAAAGCACAATCTTCTGACACCAATGCTGGAGACCTAAAACATCTTCTGGGATGCAAGATAAAATGCCCCAATGGTCTTATCATGTATTTTGTCCCAGGGTTCCTTGACGAGCATCTTATTGTGCCTAACCAGAATTTAAACTTTGATAATATGCTTGTTCGCTACATGTTTTTGCTTCACAATACTCTTGGTGAAGCCTATCCCGCTAACTGCACTATAGGGTACAACTCTGAAAGCCAGTGAAAGGATCATGGATAGCGGCTGCACCAACCACATGACTGGTGATCGAAGTCTTCTTGTGGATTCAACCCTATGTCCATCTACTAAGAGTCACATCACATTCGCTGACACTAGTAAAAGCAAGCTATTTGTTCTTGGTAGAGTTGCTATCTCAAAGGATCAGCACATGGATAAAGTGATACTTGTTGAATCCCTTGGATACAACTTAATGTTTGTGTCAATGCTCTGTGATCTGAACATAATTGTGATATTTGGAAAATATCATTTTCTTGTGCTAATGGAATCTGACAAATCTCTAGTATTCGAAGGCTATCGAAGAGGTGATCTGTATATGGTAGATTTCTCAGCAGGAACACATCTTGTCGTATGTCTTCTAGCAAATGCTTCAGAATGCTGGCTATGACATCGATGGCTAGGACATGCGGGCATGAGGAACCTGTACAATCTCGTGAAGAAGAAGCACATCATTGGCATCGAGGGCGTCAAGTTCAAGAAGGATCATCTATGTGGTGCCTGTGAAGCTGGAAAGATGACTAGAGCCAAGCATCCCTCGAAGACAATCATGACTACCTCACGTCCCTTCGAGCAGCTTCACATGGACCTATTTGGCCCTACTCACTACTCTACCCTTAATACTACTGCACATCTCTATGGCTTCGTTATTGTTGATGATTACTCGAGATACACCTGGGTACACATAATTCTCTATAAGACTGAAGTGCAGGATGTCTTCAGACGCTTCGCAAATCGGGCCATGAGGAATTTTGGCATCAAGATGAAGCACATCCGGAGTGACAATGGCACCGAGTTCAAGAACGTTGGCCTCGACACTTATCTTGATACCTTGGGCATCACACATGAGTTATCTGCTCCTTACACACCTCAGCAGAATGGCATCGTGGAGCGCAAGAACAGAATGCTCATTGAGATGGCACGGATGATGCTTGATGTATACAAGACTCCAAGAAAATTCTGGCCCGAAGCCATTGATACTGCATGCCACAACATCAACAGAGTATATCTTCATAAATTCTTCAAGAAAACATCTTATGAACTTCTGACTGGTAAGAAGCCAAACGTTAGTTACTTCAAAGTCTTTGGTGCTAGGTGCTGGATCAAGGATCCGCATCACACATCTAAATTCGCACCGAAAGCACATGAAGGTTTTATGCTTGGTTACGGAAAGGACTCGCACACCTATAGAGTCTTCAACCTCTTTCACTACAAAGTGGTTGAAACTGTAGATGTGCGGTGTGATGAAACTAATGGCTCGCAAAGAGAGCACCTGCCAAATGTGCTAGATGACGCTACACAAGGTGAAGCTATCAAGCTGATGGGTACGGGAGAATTCATACCCATCGAGGAATAGGCTAAGGATGAGATCATCATTTCTGCACCTAATCACCATGAAGACAATGCTCAGTCTGAAGCCAATGCTAAAGATGAAGACAATAGTTAGCCTGATCAAAATCATCGTGCAGCTCATCCTCGAGTCACCAATGAAGTCCAGATTGAGAAGATTATTGATATCATCAATGCTCCTGGTCCTCTCACTCGATCAAGAGCTACACAACTAGCAAACTTGTGCGGTCACTTTGCCCTTGTCTCTATATCTGAACCCAAGAAAGTTGAAGAAGCCTCCATGGAACCTGGATAGATTCAAGCTATGCAAGAAGAGCTTCAATAGTTTGAGCTGAATAATGTCTGGGAGCTTGTCAAACGTCCTGATCCTCGCAAGCACAACATCATTGGCACGAAATGGATCTACGGCAACAAGCAAGATGAACTTGGACAAGCTATCAGAAACAAGGCTCGCCTCGTCACTCAAGGTTACACACAAGTGGAAGGAATCGACTTTGATGAGACCTTTGCTCTTGTGGCTAGGCTTGAAGCCATTCGCATACTGCTGGCCTATGCTAACCATCACAACATTCTTCTGTACCAAATGGATGTAAAGAGTGCCTTTCTCAATGGAAAAATCAAAGAATAAGTGTATGTCACTGAACCGCCTGGTTTTGAAGATCCTAAGCATCTTGATATTGTGTACAAGCTCAACAAGGCACAGTATGGCCTCAAACAAGCACCTCGCGCATGGTTTGACACACTCAAAGAATTCCTAAAGAGCAAAGGCTTCAAACCTGGTTCTCTAGATCCCACTCTCGTCACAAAGACATATGATGGTGAATTGCTTGTGTGTCAAATATATGTGGATGACATCATCTTCTGCTGCACGGATAAGAGATACAGTAGTGAGTTTGGATACATGATGCAAGAGCAATATCAGATGTCCATGATGGGAGAGCTGAAGTTGTTCCTTGGTCTTCAAATTCGTCAACAGCGCAATGGCGTCTTCATATCGCAAGAAAAATACCTCAAAGATTGCCTGAAAAAGTTTGGAATGCAAGACTGCAAAGGGTACACGACGCCAATGCCAACCAAAGGTCATCTTTGCCCTGACAACAATGGTAAAGAGTTCGATCAAAAGGTATACCGCTCCATGATTGGTTCTTTGCTATACTTATGTGCATCTAGGCCGGATATTATGCTTAGCGTTTGCATGTGTGCCCGATTCCAAGCGGCACCAAAGCAATCGCATCATCTTGCTGTGAAGCGAATTCTTCGATATTTGGCTCACACCCCAACACTAGGATTGTGGTATCCAAAGAGCTCGTCATTTCATCTAGTTGGATACTCTGATGCTGATTATGATGGTCACAAGGTTGATCGCAAGTCTACATCAGGCACATGTCACTTTCTTGGACGATCTCTTGTCTGTTGGTCTTCGAAGAAGCATAACTGTGTATCCCTCTCCACTGTTGAATCTGAATACATTGCTGTTGGATCTTGCTATGCTCAACTTCTCTGGATGAAGCAAACTCTCAAGGACTAAGGCACCAACATGAAGAATGTGCCACTCTTCTGCGACAATGAAAGCGCCATCAAGATTGCCAAGAATCCAGTTCAGCACTCGAACACAAAGCACATTGAGATTTGTCATCAGTTTCTCAGAGATCATGTCATCAAGGAAGACATTGATATCATTCACGTCAACACCGATGAGGAACTAGCAGATATCTTCACAAATCCCTTGGATAAGAAGAGGTTTTGCAAGCTGCGATGTGAGCTAAATATCTTAGAATCCTCAAATGTCCGGTGAATGGACACACATCCTAATGCGTATGCATGTTAATGACTTAGATGTGCGACACACAAAGTAATGTATTTCTTTAATAAATGAGGACTTACCCTCTGAGTGTGAATACATTAATGTGGAATTTGAATTTGGAGCACCACGATAATTGTGCGCCGTGTCTGGGTCTAATACTTCCTATACGGTAGGTAACTCCAGCACCACACTTTCTTGAAGTTTTTCATTAGGCATCATGATTGCATTATCTTCACATTTGGATTGTCTTCAACATTGATTATCTTCAAATCTATATCTTCGCAATGTTGATTTATCTTCAGCACTATATATGTGTTATATCCTCTACATCATTCACTTATAGCTATGTCTTCATGTTGCTATTTTCTGACCTAAGTGAATGTGATCGGACCCTAATCCCTACTGTGCTACTTCCAAAAATTCTGTCTGTCTAGTCATATGCATTCTGTTGACACTTGTCAAATATCTTTGTTGTGTCCTTGTCTGCAGATGTTACAGAGACACACTTTTAGAACTGCTTTTAAAGTCTTATCCTTTGCCTGAAAACCGGAGAAGCCGGAATGACCACCCGACAATCCAGGCATGCGTGGGAACATGGTTCAACTCATGATGTATGCCACGTGTCCTTCAGATGTGAACCACTAGGGGCACCTGCGTAATTGCACTGCGCCACCCCCTCCTCCTTATAAATACTTGTGCCCCCGCAGTCATTATCTCCTCCTCCACCTCACCATCTCGCTCAAACCCTAGCGCCATCGATAGCTCATGTCAACGCCGGAGACGAAGCGCTTAGCTGTCGCGACCTCTTCGACGTCGTCCTCACGCCGGCTGCGGACCTCGTCTTCTCTGGCACCATTGTAGTGTGTCTTCCGCCGCCAAGTTAGGGCGCGGGAGATTGGACTGCTCGGTATCCCATCTGCCTTGTCTCACAGTTCATCTGTGGTAAATAAATCTCACTTTTTATGATCTTTTTGATCTATCAAATCCATCCACTTCAACCAAAAGTGGTTTCTACACTTTCAAATCTGGATCTGTCTCTTTCTGAATCTCATATATTGCAAAGTATGTTCACTTATGCTTCATAACTAGTTAGTTTCCTCACTTGTACTTATTCTTGGATTCGTACAAATTTGGAACAAACTTCCTTCAATAAGTGAATGTCTTCGCACTATGAGGTCAATGTCTTCTAACTGATTTATCTTCAAAATCTTCTAAGAATGCATATGACCTCTTCCCCTTCCCTCGCAGCTCTAATGCTGTCACAGGTACATGTCCGTGTGAGAATCCCTTGGTTCTCATAGTCTACATTCATTTGCAGAATTCTTACAACGTCACATTGAATCTCCTGAAGCCAGTTCTTATTTGACAAGTGGACAAGAGACTTTCACTGTTTTGAAGCCTATCTGTCAGAATATTATGGCTTCTGAGAAATTTGCACGGAAAGGTGGAAGGCAACACCGTGGCAATACCGCACTGGACCTGCCCCCAGATCTGTATGAGCTCTACAATTTGACCCTAAAGAGAGCTATACACAACGCAAGAACAGGATCCAATGTATCTGAAGATATTGGGTAGAGCAATGGTTCAAGTACAACTTCGTGACACCTGAATATGCCGAGAACAATGCCATCAAGTGCCCATGGGGTGATTATCTTTACAGAAATTTGGTACCAAAGACAAGAGCTGAAGCTATTGCTAAGAAGTTCTATCCTTGCATGGTCTGAGGACCTCAGCCTGAGAATGCCGACCCATCGTCTCTTCTATGGTGTCATGACGACAATCTCTCCAAGCGTAACTTTCAGTTCGCAAAGGATTCAGCTGTCAAGAAAAAGAAAGAATATGGCCTCGACTTCAACCTAGTCCATCTGTACCAAGGTCTGATGGTACACGTGAAGCCAACGAGAACAGAAATGTCCCCTTCACCAACTTTGATGGGCTTCTATCCCACATTGCTGCCCAGATGGCCACAGTTGAGCAATATGCTGGAGATGCAGACTCTAAAGATGCTCCCACACCATCGAAGCAGAAGAAAAAGTCTAAAGCTTCAAAGCCCTCTGCTGCTCCTCCAAAAGCTTCGATGAAGAAGCCATTTAAAACTGCACCTCCTGAAGCCAGTGTGCAATCAGAAGATTTGTCTCACGTATCCAAAAGGACCAAGAAGCCAATGCCTAAGAAGGTTTCTGGGCAGGCACTCACTCCTGCTGCCGTTTTCCGCAATGAGGAAGACACCATTGATCTGTCAAGTGATGAAGATCTTGGTGATGAAGCTCTAGAGATGATGATCAAGAGTAAGCAAGAGGCGGAGATCTTCAGCGATCTGCCCCTCTTTGATGTTGATATATTGAATAACTTCATCGATGAATGGTTTGACGACCAGAGCATCAGCATTGATGACTTGCAGCTGCCAGTGGACATCAGTGTCACATTTCACAGAGCCATTGCCAATGAATTGGCCTTAGCTCAAAAAGTCGTCAATCTCAAGAACAAGATTTATCATGAGAAGGGGCATTTCAAGAAGCACGTGAATAAGCTCAGCGTGGCTGATGTGCAAATTTTCAAGAAGATGTTGCATGATCTCAAGGCTGAATTCCACAAGAAGCGTGAAGAAGCCAAAGGCTCAAGAGAGCACATGAATATTATGCACATAAATGTGTGCAAGCACACAATGAAGCTGAAAAGCGAAAGGCTCTTGGGTGTCCTTGCATCGACCCCAGAATGGCTGCTAAGAAAAGTAAGAAGCCTGCAGAAGCAAATCCTGATGCTCCAAGGCAGGGACAACCAAGCATTGTCTTCCCAACCAGCATGACTGGCTCGAAGCCAAAGGTCCCCTCTGCTACTTCAGAACTCAAGAAGACAAGGCAAGCTGAAGCCAAAGCCAGGAAGAGGAAGCTCAAGGATACATCTGATGATGCTCCCTCAAAGAAAAACTTGAAGACAAAGGGCTCTAAGTCTTCAAGAAAAGAGTGTGCTGCTGCCCCAGAGCCCCTCATTGTCGAACCAATTTCTGTTACCTTACCTGCCTCTGCTAATCGCGAGCGCCGCCTCGTAGTCCATGAGCCTACTCCAAACGAGGCTCCAGAAAATGAAGAAGTTCCAGCTGCTGACCCCAATGCAGTTAAAGACATTGGTCATGAAGAAAATGTGCATGATGATGAAGTCCTTCGTCAGCTTGAGCCCCAGTCGGTATCATCACCTGCTTCGACAAGCAGTGAACTTATTAGCATTGGTCGTCCATTGACGCACATTGCTCAAGATGACTCATGGGCGGAGCGCCAACAGCAAGACACCCCAGTACATGATGAAACACCCCGTACTCCACCTTCTCAAGTCACCTCTTCGGTGCTTGATGATGACAACTACATGGAGACCGCTCCATCTCCAAAGGCGTCACCAGCGTTTCACAGGCTTCGCAAAGGCCTCGGGCCACAGGTCTCCATATAGAGCATTCCAGAAGAAGAAGTGCAACAAACTGGCTCAGTAGCACGTCAAGTGTTCCCTGACGCCATCCCTTCTGCGACTGCTCAAGAGTCTGAAGCAAAAGCTTCTGAAGACATTTCGGCTACATCAGCCGATGAAGAAAGAGAAGAAGAAAGAGAAGCCACACCCCCTGCCAATGATCCAGTCATTCTTGAAGAGAATGTGATTATGCTCGATCCTCCAGTCGTTAAACAGATGGAGGTTGAAAACACTGAGGCTGCCACTAACAACGCCACTGAAGGCAATGACTTAGTCATGGTTGAAGACAATGTGGAGCCTGAAGAAAATGTGAATGCTGAAGCCACTGTGACACCAATCACCTCAGATGGTGTTCCTCCTCCTCCAAGGCCTCATACAATGGAAAAGGCATTCAATCCTGGAGGTCATCTTGTCACAGTCAAATGGCCTATTATGGTTCCACCTACTGCTGCCGAGCCACAGTATGATTATCATGTGGAGCAGAGGCCTCAAGTTCAGAAGCCAAAGCCGCGTCTACCAAGACTTCCAAGTGCCGTCAGAACACAAGGCTCATTTAGCGTGCTCAGCTTCAAAGAGCACAATACTTTATTTAATGGCGCCAATAACCCATACACGAAGCCCAAAATCACCTTTGAAAGATTTTGGAGCCATCGGCAACGAAGCTATTACTCTTGCATCCTGTACAACCAAGACCGGATTTTTCCGCACAAACGTCTGGGTGGTGATGCTATGGCCGGGCTTCCATGTCTTAAAGAGGCCATTGACTACTTTTGGGATGTTGGTCTTCTGGCTTTCATGACTGACAAGGAACACTGGAATGAAGAGCTTCTGCTGCAGTTCTATGACACTCTACACATTCGAGGCTACAACAGGGATCTGAAGACTTGGGTCCTTGAGTGCATGACAGGTGATGTACATCACGAAGCCAAAGCTCAGGATAACATCGAGCTTACTTCCCTGCCCACTCCAGGTGAGTTATATGAACCTGGTTGTCTACTTCATCAGAATGAGCTGCAGAGCATCTTTCAGAAGCCAGGGCCAAATATGAGCCAAATGTTTAGCATGATGAATCCATTGCACCACGACGCTGAATACCCAAAGGAGTTCTTTGTCAAGGACCTTGAGTACTTGCCACGCACAATGTACCATATTTTGAGGCGTACTCTCTGGCCTATCAAAGGAAATTCTTCTAAAGCCAAACTTGAAGGCACCATGAAGACTTTGGTATTCTATATCATCAATGGCATCAGATTCAACACTCAGTATTTGTTCATGAGACAACTTGTTGCTTCTGGGATTGATCTGTTTGGTCTGAAATTCTATGCTCCATGGGTGATGCGCTTGATTAAGCTTCATTCAACCATTGACTATCATCCTTCACCACACAACCATATTGTCTTTTTGCCTGAAGTTGATATGTCTATTGAAGCCATCTACCCTGAGCCTACCAAGAAGCCACTCCACCTTCAGAATGTTGAATTCCTGAGCTTCACACAACTCATTGAAGGGATTCATGTGGCCAATGATACAACTCCTGCATATCCTCTGGTTGGCAACCTGCGCATACCACACCGAGCAAATACTGAAGCCACAACAAGCACCATAGCTCAAAGGCCTCAGAAGCGTCCTCGTGTCCTCAACGACCGTGAGCTTCTGGTGGCTTTACATCAAAAGCAAGATAGGCATCATGACTGGTTGAAGCGTCAGATGCAGATTCTCTTGGTGGATGTCAATCGACTTCGCAACTTGGCCACCAAGAACTCATTTGTTGCACATGAAGCATGTAGGCGGTCCTAGAAGAGCCTCACCTTGCTCTCCTCTGAAGATGATCTTCGCGAGCATGGCCTCACTGAGAATTTCATGTTTGACTCCAGGCCTCCTCGAAATGCAAGTCGGCGTCGCACACCTTCAATTGAAGATTTTGAGGACTCATCTTCGGCTGCAACTGTTGTTGTGAGAGTCGTCGATGAAGAAGACGAGACCACTTCACCAGCATTAGCTTCACTACATCAGGATACTGTGTCAGGCCCGTCTGCACCACCAAACTCCAATGTTGACCCTGATTCATCTTTTACACCAGCTGGGAAAGAGTAGATACACTACTAGGGAAAAGCCTATACACAGAATCTTACCAGCAGCGCTCCTCAAAATACCACGCTATTGCTATTTAGCAGCAACACGTGATGTCAAAACGCGCTGCTGAAAGGAAAATAGCAGTAGCGCGTCCACCACAAACCGCGCTACTACTATAATTGCCATGACCTCGCCCCCCCCCCCCGCTAGTTATAGCAGTAGCGCCCTATACTGAACCGTGCTACTGCTATAGAAGTTAGCAGCAGTGTGCTTCGAAGAAAACTACTACTGCTAAGATCAGCCCACAAGTTTAGTCCCACCTCGCTCCATGAACAGGGTGTTTACCACCTTAAATATGTTATTTCTGAAAATACCCCAACCAGTTGGTCTTCTCTGAAATCTATGTGTAAAATTTGTGGCCGCAATATGAGTCCTCTCCGGTTCCTACCGGAGAGGACTCATATTGACAATTCAGATTGTACACAAAAAGATCATTGATGGCCAATGTATTTTTGCATTGACGTATTTTTTGTATAGTTACACTTAGCATTAGCGGTTTATATGCAAAGCGCTTCTGCTATTCCGATTAATTAAGAATGACTTCAACGATTTCAATGTCTAATTTTCATATTGTACAATTCGACTAGCTTATCCCATGCCATGCAAGACGCTATGTCTTGGAGAGGATGGGTTTTGAAGAACACGAAAATTCTGAAACAAAGAAAATACACCTAAGGACCCATCATGATATGGATTTTGAAGTAAATCTGTGCAATGCTCAGAGTGTAACCCATTTTGGTTGCCAAAATTGGGAAGCACTTTGCAAAATGTATGGTTTTTATGAGGGTATGATTGTCACGATGGATCTTGGTGATCCTGACATCGAGCAAGACAATATGGACATTTGGGTCCTTGTTGATACGCTTCCGATTGTACCACTATGTGAGTTTCTCAAACATAGTTATTAACTAATTTATATTGTTTATTTCAAAATAGTTGATAGCATATTTCCATTGACAGCTTATTTTGATTCTTCAAAGACTGTGCGGAAGATGGTAGATAAAACCCACTACACCGATGCCACCGAATTAACGTATAAGGAGAAAAATCATCTGATCGCATTTTGTACTCTTCTTGAAAATTACAATAACTATTATCGAACTCCTCCAAATTATGGTGAATACGTGCCACTAGTGCATGTGTTGAACCACGGTAACTTCTCTAGAGATACCCTGGTAAGATTTTTTACTATTATGACTTCCGTGCATCTTTTGCATACTTCTAAAACTAGTACATCATTGCTAACTACAAAGTTATTATTATGTTTTTCAATAGAAACTCCCGATGGATTGTGTGCCTCAGCTGATGTCTCTGAATGGTCGCCTCTCAGTTCTGAACATACTGCCAGGTAAATCTAGGGAGCTCACCTGTGCATATCGGATTTCTAAAACCGGTGAAACATGTTCATCAAAGAATGGAAGAAATGTATGGACATTCGCAAGGAGGTTCTTGGAAGTAACATTCAGCGAAAGGCAAGAATTGGAGACATGCTAATCTCCATTCTCCATAATGGAGAGTCAGGGGCTATCTTGTTTTCTGCTATTTTACCTTAGAAAATGTAGTAGGTCTTAATCGAATGTAGTAGGTCCTATGAGGTACAATATGTTTATTATGTGGTAATGTGTTAGAGTTGATACTGAGGAGTACTTGTGATTACGTTGTTATGTGATGTCATTGATGAAAATGATGATCTTGAGGAGGTGTTATATGACAATGATGTATTACGATGATAAGTTGTTAATGGTATGATGATGATGATGATATTATTATATCATTTGGTGAAAGAACCGCGGATTAGTTTCAAGTGGATGGACATCCACTTGAAACTAGTCCACGGTTCATTCACCCCGTGATGTAATAACTCATTATGATGTAAAAACAATCTCTAAATTCCTGTTGTATGAAAACTTGTGTAAAGGTGTATGAATACAACATGAAATAAAAAAGAAATAAAATACTAAATAATAGTAGTAGCGTGGGAAAGGATAAGCGCTACTAGTAATTACCAGTAGCGCTGTTCTGAAGAAGCGCTACTACTAAGTCAATTTAGCAGTAGCGTGGATCTAGGCGCGCTATTGCTAAGCTTTAGCTGTAGTGCCTTATCAGTAGTGCTCCATCCCGCGCTACTGATAGGCCTAAAACCCGCGCTGCTGCTAGGCTTTTCCCTAGTAGTGATACTCTATGACTTCAAACCTGTTTGGTCATTACTGACAAAATGGGGAGAAGCATATGAGTTGATAGTATTCAAACGGGTCCATATGGGTGGTTGCTTTATTTTTTTATTTTTGCTAAGTTCTTACAACTCTCGTTCTGAAACTATTTGGCTTTTGAGTTGTAACGCTTAAACTTGATGGTCGTCTACTACTTTTGCTGCCACTTTGTGATGCGATGATAAATTCCGCATGAAGTCTATCTGCAAATGTCCATTTTTCATTATGCATATCATTATCTTCATTACTTTCATATATGCATGATGAATTGTCTTCACACCTTGAAGATGGCCTCCACAAAGCAAAACATACCATGTGCATTTGCATTCAAAAGCAAACTACTTCTATGCACATCTTCAGGGGGAGCCTCTTTCAATGTATGAAGACAATACTCACAAAACTAAACTTTCACATACGTTTATCCCCGTCGAAAACTTCAACCAGTTTGTCATCAATCACCAAAAAGGGGGAGATTGTAAGTGCATCTAGTGCCACCCCTAGTTGGTTATAGAGTATTGACGACAAATGTGGTTGAGGGACTAATGTGTTTGTGAGAATTGCAGGATAACAGAGGTAGTAGTCCCTCATTGATTCGGTTTACCTACCAGAGATGACACCTAAAAATGTGTGAAGACATTATAGACAATGGTGGTTTGTGAAGACATTCATGATGAGGATTAGGACGTGTGAAGATATTCACTTGAAGACTATGGAGTGCGAAGACCTAGCTGTTTCGTAGTTTCCACTCTTCTTTATTGAGTCATAGGAACCACCATACTGTTAAGTGGGGTCCAAGTAAACAAAGTCAGATTGACTGAAGTGATGCTCAACCAAATCCTATGTCTTCGAGCGAAGACAATGAGATCAAACAATATCCAGAGCTGGATGAGTCAGCTTTGCTTGTAGCCCAAGCCAAGCTGCCGCGTGTGTTTGAAATCCGACTGTTAGACACGTGTCGGTTCCTTAGTGACCCAGGGTCATTTCGGACATATCAGGTCGGGTTTCCTCCTTGCTATAAATAGCCCACCCGCTACACCATAAATTGGTGGCTGCTCAGAGTTAGTGCACGACTTTTTTCGTTTAAGAGCAACCCACCTCTGAAGCATTTGAGACAGAGATCCTTGCGAGGACTAGTCCCAAAACACCTAGAGCCAAAGAGTGTTAGGCATCACTGAAGTCTTTCTGTCCGCGTGATCTGAAGACTTGTTACACTTGAGGACTGTGAATCCTCCAACCGGTTAGGTGTCGCGTTCTGAGCATCCAAGAGTCATTGTGGATTGCCGGTGAACAAAGTTTGTGAAGGTTTGGAAGTCTACCTTGAAGACTTACTAGATTGATTGGGCGAGGACTGGGTGTCCTTAGCTCAAGGGGAATAAGGTGAAGAGACGGTCTTCTGAGTTCAATCTCAGCCTCCCTAACCAAACATAAAGTTGTCACAACAACTGGAACTGGTCTACCAAATCCTTGTCTTCACCAAGCAACTGGTTCTATCCCCTACTCTTCGTACTTTTTAGTTTGTCTTCGTGAAGTCATTGCTTGCCTGCCTGATTCATTTGACTTCATTGTGTGAAGACTTATATCTGTTTAGCTTTGTACTATCTTCCATTCTGATCCTGTCTACCTAGTTGTGGTTAGTCTTCGTGCTTTCACTGAATTGTATGATTGACTAATGCTTGCCTAGTGTAGTCTTCATTCCGCTGCTTACTATATAGGTTTAGTTTACTTGTTTGTCTTAAAGGTCACCGTGTTTTGAATACTTTCATAAACATTTCCTATTCACCCCCCTATAGTCGATAACTAGCACTTTTAACTCAGCGTTGACGTTTTCGTTTTTGACTAACCTTCTTTCCTTCTTTGTTCACTATCCAATAATTGAGCCCCTCGTTGTGACTTTTTCTTTTCCATGGAGTACAATCTTTCTTTGGTAATGTAGTCTTGATTCTTATTTTGACGTACGCTTCATCGTCATCATCTTCCCTCATAGGGTTGCCGTACTGGTCGTAGTCTTCCTCGTTGGCGACTCCATTCATTCTGACGATGCTCCTTTTGCCTCTCCTCACGACAACACGGCTCAGATTGCTCGGCTCGGTTAGGAAGAAGCATTTTGTCACATGCTTAGCATGTACCCATGGCTCATTTTTGGCGATGACGTTCACGGAAGCGCTCTTGGCGTCGGGTATGGACATGGTGGTGAAAAAATGGTTTTCTCTTTGGATGGACTTAGCCCATCTGACATGGAACATCATCGCACTGTGCAGTCTAGAGTAGTCAAGCTCCCAGATCTCTTCGACCCTTTCATGGAATCTTTCAGTTGCACCGTTGTTGCTAGTCATGCATTCCATCATAATCCTTGAGTTCTGGTAATCAGTGTTTATATCTTTGGCCTCCGTGTAGAACATGTAATTGTTGATATCGTACACCTGATAGGTCACTAGGTTGGGCATGGGGCCATGTGCTAAGGAGTATATGAGCAATCCGTGAGTAGAGCCCTCTTTCAGGGGGTTAGCAAGAACATGCTTTTCGAACCAAGTCAAGAAAGTGAGGTTGTGCTCTCTAGTAACTTCGGCGTCTGTCCTGCACAGCCCTCGGTCACAGTATTTCTTTGCGATGGTTTCTTTGTGCGGTGTTACGAAAGGATCTACCACGTCTAGGTGTTGTAGCACTACTAATTTTGCTATGTCAAAGTCGTTGCGTCGACCCTTGTGGTCCACATATAGTTCCCTCCAGTCGTTAGTGTGACCTTCACCTCTGAGCATCCCAAGGTGCTTGTTGACAGGCAAACCAACAATAGGGTCTCTGATGCCTAGATAATTGTTGCAGAAGGAGATGTGTTCTTGGGTAAGAAAGCCTTTGACGATGCTTCCATCTGGACGGGCCATCTTATGAACGAATCCTTTGATGACCCCATTCATCCTCTCGAACGGCATCATGCTGTGCAGGAATGGCAGCCCGAGGTCGATGATGTCGTCCACAATGTGGACACACGGATTCACCATGACGTCAAAGAACGCGGGAGGGAAGTACATCTCAAGATCATTTAGTATGACAACAATCTCTTCTTGTAGCCTTCGGAGTTGCTTCACACTAATCAACTTTTGCGATATAACATCAAAAAAGTTGCAGAGACCAGTAAGCATGTCACGGGTGTGATGGTTGTCGGGCCTTTGGGACTGGGGTACCCAAGCCCGTCTGCTTGTGGCCCACCGCGTGGCACCATTAGAAGGCTCAGCGTGTCCTAGCTTCAAGGTTTCACGAGAAAGACCCTCGCAAGGGCCCCCACCTCGCGAGGCGAACATCAACAGGGGTCGTCAAGAGCTTCCAAGGGCCTCACGTAGGGCGATCTCCCAAAGCTTCCTCTCGAGGCTCCCCGCAGGGCGGATATCTCCAGGCTCGCCAAGCCCACCTCATGCTGCATGTGGGTTACGCAAGTCACGACGAGTGGCGTCAGGAGTCGTACCAGCAGGCGCGGATAAGGATGCATTCCTCTTTCTTGCTAAGGAGGCAACAACGACACGTGGGTTCCTGAAGCATTCCCCAAAGATTGCAACTTTGGTGCAAGAAGACCAGGACAGCGGGCTCACTAAGACGAAGGTCATCGCCGAGCCCACCACTACATCATGGCAGGAGGCTTTGGCAGGTGAAGACCACCTTTAGTCAGGATAGGGTGTACTCTTGTCCCCCATCAATATAGGCCGTTGTGGCAACCCTTCCCGCCTAGAGCTTTCAGGGGAATAGGACCGAGGCCAGTATAAGTATAGGCTAGTCTCCACCATAGAGGGGATCCAAATCCAGGACTTGGTAAAATCCCTTGGATCCCTCGAGCTAGCCGAGCCTCCTGAGGCAGCTGATCATCCTTGTAGACACTCATATTCCTCCTCCCTCATGAGGCAATCCACCACAAAGCAGGAGTAGGGTCTTACACCGCAAGGTGGCCCGAACCTGGGTAAACTGTTGTGTTTGTTGTTCGTCATCCTTTCCGCTCAAGCACGCCGGAGCACCATCGTGAGGCAGTTGGCGTGGTTCTTCGAGCACACCCAAGAGTTCAAACCTTTCTCGGTTCCGCGGAGCCCCGATTCCCACATTTGGTGCACCAGGTAGGGTGTGCCGAGGTCCTTCCACTCCACTCTGGTTCTTGCTCCACTGCCCTCATGGCCGACGCTCGCTGTGTTCGCACTAAGCATCGGGCGGCTCGTCTTGCCCAAACGGAGCCTACGGGTCACGCCAACCATCGCCACTCTGCTTCGCCCGCCGCCAACGCCGCCTACCCCGCCGTTTATTCGGGCGCCGCGCGATGCTCGACTTTCACCGTCATCCTACGCCAAGTGACTTGGACAGAGAGGTTCAGACCAGTGCTGCCCCTGCACTACGATGGCGCGACTGACCCAGAGGAGTTTCTCCGGCTCTATACCCAAAGCATCCTGCTTGCAGGCGGCGGCACCAAGGCCATGGCAAACTGGTTCCCTCTGGCCCTCATGGGCGCCCAGCGTTCCTGGCTCTTCGTCCCTCCTGAGGCTTCGATCTCCTCCTAGGGCGAGCTCCGCAGTCGGTTGGACACGCGTTTCATGCTCCAGGTGGCCCATATGGTCACGTGCATCCTCGGCGGGTCTCAAGCACATGTGTCCAACCGCAACTCCAAGTAGCACTTTCGTGGGGCGAACGTCGCACGGCCCCTACCCGAGGCTTCACGACCTCGCGTGCGGCCCAAGTGCACCATAACCTTCGACTCACGAGACCACCCCAAGTCTACAGTGGCCACGCGCTCCCCCTGTTGTGTGCTCACACCACTAGCAACGTCTCTGTCACCAAGACCCTCATTGACCGGGGTGCCGGCCTCAACGTGATCTCCATTGCAACCTTCGAGAGGCTTCAGGTGCCCTATGACCAGCTAATGCCCGCCAGGCCCTTCAGGGGGTGACCAATGGCTCAGCCACTCCCCTGGGGTAGATGCGCTATGACTCTCCAAGACCAAGACCTATGCTATTTTGTGATTTGATCTTGCCTTGTTGCATGCTATTTATATTATGGATGTTGCCCTTGTCTTTTGTTGCATCATGCATCATGCTCATCTTGCTTGTTGTGGCATTTTCATTTTTTAATTGTGTATGTTATGGTTTGATCTCTTCCTCTTCATCTCCATTACTGTTGGCATCTTCATCATTCAAAGAAATCCATCTCTAAGCAAACCCCATCTCCCTCTTCATCCTTTCAAAGTTTGGCCTTTTATTTCTAGTGACATTTTTCTGTACCCGAAAAATGTTCAATCGTTTCCAGCTAATCTTAGACCATGCAAAGACACTCCCGTATAATGTACAGCTCATTTGGGCCTATTCTGGTTGGACTTTCAATTTATTCAAGTTTGAATTATTTTCAAACTTGGCTGAATTCGTAGTATCTAAAAATTGCGAGAGACATTAGTTCACATAGTACATATTTCTAGGAGTTCATTGATATTTTTACATCTCTCACATCCCTTCCCTAAGCATTTCTTCAAGATATGTTTAGTTTTTAAATAGAGAGTTTCAGAAGAAAGAAAACATGATAAGAGACTAACCTGCCAGCCCAGCCGCGGCCCAATAGTAGCAGTCGCTCATCCCTGCCTTGCGCATCCACACCCACACCCTCGCGTCGTTGCTCCATCACATGCATCCTGGCACGTTTTCCGCACCCCCCGGTCCTCTGCAACCACAACAGTCCATGTGTGCACGCTTCAGTTTTGGTCCTGGTCGCGATGCGCAAATTGTTTATTTCTCCACCAACCTCCCTCTGCATCACAAACGCACAGCTAGCCCAGTGGTTAGCGCAGCCACTGTCCATTCGAGGGGTCTAGGGTTTGGTCCCAAGCCGCCCCAATTTTTTCTCTATTTTCCTGTTATTTTGCACACCCACATCCGCTTAGGGCCAAATGTGCTACTGGGGTTGCACAGTGCGTCATTGCATTCGGCCCGCAGACATTTTTTTCATTCTATGATTTTGGCATATATCCAGTGCATACACATTTTCAGAAATGGCATTATTTTCGCATGCTCATAATTAATTAACCATGCATCATATTAAAACAAACCTTACATGTAAAATGTGTAGAATTTCATGTACTATCATAATATCCAAATTTAATCCATCTTAAAAATGTTTAAAATTGTCGTTTGTAATAATTTGCATAAATGCCATGTTAAAATGGTTTATTGTATAACTAAATAACCGTAGCTCTGAATTAAATAAACTTTATATGTAAATGGGGTAGAAAAATGCATAGATTAACTTGGTGCACTTTATTTTGCTATTTCACAAAATTAAAATTGTGTATAGGGAAGAACAGTAGCAAATTAGAAAATTACATATGAGGATTTTCCGGAATTGTTATGTGTTGTTTCCGGCCTCATTTAAACTTGCTTTGATGTGTGGTTCTTTCATGCATCATATCTTGCCATTAGTAACAACATTTAACTTGTCATGCATCATACTTGATTGTGCATCATGTCTTGTTTATGCTTATGTGTTTATCATGTTGTTTGCTTCTTTCCGGTTGTGCTTCTTCTCGATAGTTTCGGTTACGTTGCGATTGTGAGGATGTGTTCGATGAAATTGTTTTGTCTACTTCATGGACTGGATCTTCTTTCGAGTGGGATTTCAGGCAAGATGACCATTACCCTGGATACCACTACTAACTTTGCTTTGCTAGATGTATTGATGCTATCGCTATGTCGCGCTACCTACCACTTGTTTGTCAGGCCTTCCAAATTGCCATGATAACCTTTTCCACCTTCCCAGCAAACCATTGATTGCCTATGTTATCGCTTTGCTCAGCCCCTCTTATAGTGTTGCTAGTTGCGGTGCAGTGCAGGTTTTTCCATGTCGGGGCATGGATATAATGGGATATCAAAATATCTTTTATTTAATTAATGCATCTATATACTTGGTAAAGGGTGGAAGGCTCGGCCTTTTGCTTGGTCTTTTGTTCCACTCTTGCCGCCCTAGTTTTTGTCATGCCGGTGTTATGTTCCTTGATTATCATTCCTAATGCGCATAGGGGAATGGGACCCTCTTGACAGTTTGCTTTGAATAACCGCTTCCAGCAAGGCACAACATTGGTTTTAACATTGGCCCAACATAATAAACATGATAATAAATTTGACTCATAGGTAGTTAGCGCTACCCAAGGTTCGTTATTCAACCTAATACAGGGGGCAGTGCTGATGCTGCTGGTCCAAACTAGAGCACAGTGCGGGCTACCTGGGGCAACTCGGGACATCGGTTACTGTACGCTTAGCTCATTCAATGATGTCCTGAGAAAGAGATACGTGCGACTCCTTGTAGGGTGTCGACACGCCGGGAGGTCTTGCTGGACTTGTGTTACCATTGTCGATATGTCTAGTGCACTGGGATTCTGAGGATACTTCGGGCAACTCGAGGTTGATCGGGTATTCTTGAGGTTGAGGTATTTCCACTTCAGCTTGTGTTGGCTTGTAATGGGCCAGGATGGAACACCCCTGCAAGGTTAAATCTTACGCGAAGCCGTGCCCGCGATTATGTGGTAGATTGGGTATTTATAACCTCCAGTTGTAGAGAACTTGATACCAAATCTGAATTAAAATACACCAATCGCGTGTGTAACCATGACCCTCTCTTTTCGAGGGAGTTTGGGAAGAGAACATGGTGGGGTTATGTTCGACTCGTAAGTAGCTCAGGATCACTTATTGATCATTACTAGTTGTGACTGTTATGCGTAGTAACTCTTCTTACTCTTGTACTTGTAAGTTAGCCACCATACAGTGTTTAGTGCTGCTGCAACCTCACCACTTATCCATTCCATACCCATTAATCTTTGCTAGTCTTGATACCCATGGTAATGGGATTGCTGAGTCCTCGTGGCTCACAGATTACTACAGCAATAGATGTAGGTACAGGTAATGCTATGATATGACGTGAGATCGATGCTCGCTTGTTTGGGAGTTCTTCTTCTACTTCGTCTTCTTTGATTGAGGGATAGGTTCCTAGTCAGCAGCCTGGGCTAGCAGGGTGGATGTCGTTTGAGTTTCATCCGTAGTTAGATGTTTCTCTTTTGTTGATGTTTGATGTACTCATGTGGCGATTGTATGCCCTTGTATGTATCCCCAAGTGTGTTCTATATGGTTCGATGTAATGATATCCACCTTGCAAAAGTGTCTTCAATATGTGGCTCTATCCTTGGTGGGACCTTCGAGTTCCTCTTGGATAGGATAGCATATTGGGCGTGACAAGTTCGTATCAGAGTCTCAACCGACCATAGGAGCCCACTTGATTGATTGTAGCATGGCCGTGAAGAGTCTAGAAGGTAACTATTTCAGAGTCTAGTTATATCGGAGAGTAGGAATTCTTTTTACTCCTTATCTCCTTTGTCACTCTGGTGAGGCTTCATGACATAGGTGTTTTGATTCCACTACTCTTCCCCTTCAAATTTTCTTTAGGATCACGCAGTTTTTTTCGATCATGGCGTTGTTAATCCTTTTCATCCGGTGCACTTCTCTTCAAGTTAATTCGACCCTCTTAATCTTTTGCAAGATCATCTCTCAACTTTCTCAACAACATCATTTCCCCGTCCCCAGTTGGTTTTATTTTCCCACCCTCCCACCCTTTTTGCGCATGGAGTCTAAAGTTGCTAACTAAGTACCAATTTTGTTTGTGCAAAGCCTCTTCATTCTTTCCCCAATTATTTCAACCGATGACTTCTCGTCTAGTTTGTCATTCTCTCTCTCGTTTTCTTCTCTGGTGGATTCAATTCTAGTATTTTTAGGGTTGATCATATTATTTTCCGTGGCTCAAGCATTTCCCCTTGCTATTTTGCCTCTTGCCATTTAATCATTCCAGAGTGCTGAAGACATCTTAGAAGATTCGTGTTTCCGTTCAAATTATTTCGAGGTTGTCACCTCATTCAAATCTTTCAATTGTGCTAGTTTATCATCTCTCTTTCAAACAATCATTTCAACGGTGTTTCTTTTGAGTGGGCCCTAACCCAAAGGTTTATCCCTGGGATCTTACCTGACTCTTCTTATTTTCTCGGAGATTTTCTCTAATTCTTTTCAAAGTTTGACGTAAGGATGAATTTTCATCGGTCAGATACCTCCTCCAAGACTAGTTTCAAATTATTTTCATTTTGGCTCAACCTTTTGTCTTTTCATTCATCGAGAGTGAACCAACAATTTGGTGGTGTTCCTCATCGTCATTCTCAGCGTTGAAGAACAAACAAGAGTTTCTCTTAATTCTTGGTCCGTTCTCTTGAAGATTCATAGTTCAAGCTTGATGATATCCTAACAATTGTATTCGATTGTGAGAATTGTTTTCACCCATTCGACACATTTTAGGAGTTGCTTTCCTATATCGATCATCTGAAGGCCATCATTGCAAAATATGTCTTTGTTCTCACCTTTCAACTTAATTTTCATAAATTCTCCTCAAGGCATGCCTCTTCGTTCGTCTGCATATTCTTCTGGTGCATTGTTCAAGTATTATCTAGCCAACTCGTGATCTCTTTGCTCTCTTGCATCTAAATTCCCTGAAGCATATTCGTTCGTTTTCTAATTCTTCCGAGTGATTCACTCTCTTTTCTTCATTTGTTTCAGATGCTTACGTTGGTTCCTTCAAGATTCCTCTTTCTATGTTCTTGTATCAATTAATTCATTCTTTCAAAAATCCTACCGGTGTTTCATTGAATATTTTCCAAGATTGCGATATATCTCTAATCCTTTTTCAACAAAAATGAGTAGTATTTCAAATCCCTTGCGAGTCATCAATTTAAGCTGATGAAGGATAAACATACAATAAATCTTATTCTTATTTTTTCCTCAAGGTAATTTCATTTCTTCTTTCCGGAGTTCCAAGATCCCTTAGTTATCTCGTCACGAAGCTCCATCAAGATCATTGCAAGTCTTCAACTCTTGTTCTTTTCAACCATCAATTCTTTTATATAATCCTTCCATCACGGATGTTCTTCTCGGAGGCTCAACATGGTTGTTCGTTAAGGATATAATTCATTCTTCAAGTGTTCATCAAGAATCTTGTTGGAGGAGCTCAAGTATTCTTTGTCTTGAGTTTCCAAGTGCAATCTCTTCTCCCTTATCTTTGAGGTGGTAGTATACCATTCCTGATTAACAAGGAGTCGCGGAGTGAAGTTTTCAAGAATGAGATATTGTAAATCCATCATTTTCTCTTCATTCAGGAGATCAGTTTAACCTATCAATCTCTTCATTGGAGTTAGCTTGTTAGAGATTTCACCTAAAGCCTTCCCGAAGGAATGTTGCTAATTATGGTGCATATCGATAAAACAAGTTTTCTCCTATTCTCTCGATGAAAGAAGCTTCCCATGTCTTGTTGCTCCCAATCAAGTCAATTGTTTCGTTACTGGCAGAATTTCACCTCGAGTTTCCAGATGTTATCCATAAGCCACAATAAGCTTATCCTTTTTGTTGTTGAATTTCCAACAACCCCGTTCAATCCTTCCTTGCAAGGATGCTTCTCAATTCACTTATGGTGGAAGTTGTCTTTTGTTCTACCCTATCTTTCCCTTCCAATGATTTACTTTCTATTCTTTCATTTCAGAGGCATGGTGATGTTGCTCTCTTCGACCCATTATCTCATTTCTACAAGACCATTTCATTTCCTTGATTATTCATTTATCGGAGTATGGTGTCCTCTTTTCAAATATCTTATCTTGTCGACCTCTCCTTTTCTCTTATACTGGGATGCTATCCTAATTCTTTCGTT
Source organism: Triticum dicoccoides (assembly GCF_002162155.2). Classification (NCBI taxonomy): domain Eukaryota; kingdom Viridiplantae; phylum Streptophyta; class Magnoliopsida; order Poales; family Poaceae; genus Triticum; species Triticum dicoccoides. The sequence goes on along the minus strand of NC_041385.1, from coordinate 314,132,805 downwards.
CTTATTCCTTTTCTATCTTGTCTAACTAGAGTTGTTTCAGGGTCTATCTTGTTCCTTGAGCTTTTGATTCTCGTCGTAAGCATCGTTCCTCTTTTCTACCCGAGTGCTCTCGACTTTGTTCATCTTCTCTCTTGAGCTCTAGTTTTACCTCATCCTATTCCTCTTCTGTCTCGTTCCTAAGATCTCGGGAAGAGATCTTCTGTTAGTGTGGGAGTGTTGTGACACTCCAAGACCAAGACCTACGCTATTTTGTGATTTGATCTTGCCTTGTTGCATGCTATTTATATTATGGATGTTGCCCTTGTCTTTTGTTGCATCATGCATCATGCTCATCTTGCTTGTTGTAGCATTTTCATTTTGATTGTGTATGATATGGTGTGATCTCTTCCTATTCATCTCCATTGTTGTTGGCATCTTCATCATTCAAATCCATGTCCAAGCAAACCCCATCTCCCTCCTCATACTTTCAAAGTTTGGCCTTTTATTTCTAGTGACATTTTTCTGTTCCTAAAAAATGTCCAATCGTTTCCTACTAAACTTAGACCATGCGAAGACACTCCCCTAAAATGTTCAGCTCATTTGGGCATGTTTTGGTTGGACTTTCGATTTATTCTCCTTTGAATTATTTTCAAACTTGGCTGAATTTATAGTCTCTAAAAATTGCTAGAGACATTTATTCACATAGTACATATTTCCAGGAGCTCATTGATATTTTTATATCTCTCACATCCCTTCCCTAAGCCCCTGCGCATTTCTTCAAGATTTGTTTAATTTTTAAACAGAGAGTTCCAAAAAAATAGAAAATGGGAGAAGAAACTAACCTGCCAGCCCAGCCGCGGCTCGGTAGTAGCAGTCGCTCGTCCTCGCCTTGCTCATCCACACCCATACCCTCGCGTCGTTGCTCCACCACATGCACTGTAAGGTTCCTGCTTCTCTCATGGCGAGATCAGGAATTTGGAGTTGTATTATCTGTCCAGCCAACCTCCCACGCAGCGAATTCAAATTACATTCTCTCTTTGGCCAGGCCGAAGCCTCCTTCCTCCGCGGTTCTCCCCTTTTCCAAGATGCAGTGAGGGGGATTTAAACTAGCTCCCGTTACACCCGCCTCAGCGGGCATAGTCTAGGCTTGCAAGCCACTGGGCAGATTTTCGAATGCGGATGGGTCGGCCCTTCGGCCCACGACTTGAGTCTCCTGCTTCCCGCCGCTCTCTAGGACCATCTTCAGTGTCATCGCCTAGGCTGCTGACATCCCCCTGTTCTTGAAGCACGGCTTGTCCCCAAGCCGGAGCTCGCAGAAACGCCTGTTGCAAGCCATCTCTGTCCTCCTAGGTAGGTTCAAATTGTTGGGAACCACTCCATTCCAGCAGGACCTAAGCATGCACTTGCGCCGAATGCGTTGTCGCAGCAGATGAGCAGGCACTTGGAGGTTGAGATCAGGCGAAGGTAGGAACTGCTGAACTGCATGTTCTGGAGAAATAAACTGCTTTAGTTGGGAAACATGGAAAACTAAGTGCACCTTGCTATCAGGAGGAAGATCCAGACGATAGGCACCAATGCGCTCCACTACGGGGAATGGCCCAAAGTAACGAAAGGACAATTTGTTGTTGGTTCTGGACGCAACTGATTTCTACACATAGGGCTGCAGTTTTAGGAACACCATGTCACCAGCAGCAAACACTTTGTTAGTACATTTTTTATCAGCTTGAGCTTTCATTCTCTGCTGAGTTCCGAGTAGATGTTGCTTGAAAGTATCTCGCACCACAATTCTAGAGTCCAACCACTGTTGCATATCCACAGGAGCAATAGTATCAGTAGGAGTAATGCCAAAGTACCTGGGCTCCTGGCCGTACAGAACTGCAAATGGAGATTTCCCCAATGAGGAATGTCAGTTGGTGTTGTACCAGAACTCACAAAGTGACAACCATTTGTTCCATTTCCTAGGATGAGCAGAGATAAAAATCTGAGGTAGCACTCTACTTGTTGGTTCACTCTCTCAGTTTGACCATCACTCTCAGGATGATAGGCAGTGCTTATATTCAGAGCGGTTCATGTCCTCTTAGTGATAAGTTGCCAAAACTGACTTGTAAAGATAGGATCTCTGTTAGAGATAATGAACAAGGGCATACCATGTAGCTTGTAGATATTGTCCAGGAAGAGTTCAGCAATTTTTGGAGCATTGTAAGGGTGTTTGAATGGAATGAAGTGGCCATATTTAGTAAACTTATCAATGACCACCATAATACAGTCAAAGTGATTAGAGGGAGGCAACCCAAATATAAAATCCATAGTAACTGTTTCCCAAGCTTTACTAGGAACTGGAAGAGGAGATAGCAGGCCAGGATAATTGATCCTCTCAGGTTTGGCTTTTTGACAAATCACACAAGATTGCACAAACTCTTTGATGAAAATTTTCATAACAGACCACTTGAATAAGGCATGAATTCTCTTGTAAGTCACAGGGAAACCAGAGTGACCACACAGAGGGGTAGCATGAAAATCATGGCAAATTTTAGCTTGAAGTTGAACATCATTACAAACCCAGATGCAGTTTTTGTACTTGAGTAGGCCATTAACTAGAGAAAAGAAGGGTCTAGATGTTAATTGAATAGACATTTATTGCAATAGTTCCTGAGCTTTTGGGTCATGTTCATAGCCGTCAATAATTTCCTGCAACCAGGAAGGTTGAGCAGAAGAAATGGCCATTAATCGAGGATATGGATGTGGTCTCCTAGAAAGTGCATCAGCAGTAGAATCATTAGTGCCTTTTTGTACATTATTCTATAGTTAAGTCCCAGAAGTTTAGTGAAAACTTTCGGTTGCCATGGGGTGTGCAATCTTTGGTCCGAGAGGTGAGTTAGACTTTTCTGATCTGTCTTGATAACAAACTCTTGGAATTGCAGATAGGATCTCCATTGTTCAAGAACAAGCAGAATGGCCATATATTCCTTCTCATACACGGACAATCCTCTATTTTTGGCCCTAGAGCCTTGCTAACAAATGCTAGTGGGTGACCTTTTTGCATCAGCACTGCTCCTATTCTAGAATCACAAGCATCAGTCTCAAGCACAAAGGGCAGGGAAAAATCAGGTAGGGGCAGGACAGAAGCTTGAATTAAGGCTTGTTTCAGAGTTGCAAAAGCAGTATCAGCAGCTGGTGTTCATACAAACATTGTACCTTTCTTCAGTAGTTTAGTTAATGGCCTATTTAAAATGCCATAGTTCTTAATGAACTTTTTATAATAACTAGTAAGGCCAAGTAATCCTCTAATTTCCTTCACATTAAATCGAGTGAGCCAATTCTGGACAAATAAGATTTTAGAGGGGTCAGGAGAAACTCCCTTGTCACTGATGATGTGACTCAAGTAAGCAATTTGCTTTTGTGCAAAAGAACACTTACTCAACTTGACTTTCCATTGCTTTTCTTGCAAAGTACTAAGCACCTTGCCCACATGTACCATATGTTCTTTCAGGTTTTGCTAAAGATTAAAATATCATCAAAGAACACTAAGACAAATTCCATTAATGTAGGCAGGTCCATATTCATTGCTCCCTGGAAGGTGCCAGGAGCTTCAGAGAGCCTAAAAGTCGTAACTAAAAATTTGTAATGCCCTTCATGAGTTTGGAATGCAGTTTTAAATTCCTCACCAGGGGATAATCTGATATGATGATCGCCTGCCCTCAAGTCTAGTTTAGTAAACCAGCAGGCCCCATGCAACTCATCTAATAATTCATGTATTACAGGGATGGGATACTTTGCCTTCATTGTTATGGCATTTAAATGTCTATAATCAAGCACCATGCACCAAGTGACATCCTTCTTTGACCATAAGCACAGGTGAAGAGAAAGGGATTTTTACTGAGTCTGATCATACCATTTTGCAATAGTTCCTTGACTTGCTTTTCCATTTCAGTTTTCAGATGAGGAGCTACTCTGTAAGGTCTGACAGCTACATGTGTAGTTCCAGGAATTAGTGGTATAGTATGATCATACTTCCTTCTGGGAGGCACTCCTTTTGGTTCTTCAAAAATGATAGAGAATTTTTCTAACAAGGCCTGCACTTCAGGTATATGTTTACTGTCTTCACCACTGTCTTCACCATCCAATTCTACACTCGTGACTGTATAAGTGCAGTCATCCGACAATTCACCTTGCGAAGTAATCCAAGATCCTTGAGATTGAAAAGAGAACCATTTTTGCTCCCAATCAATAACCATAGGTCTATGACTAGCCAACCAATCAAGCCCCACGATTGAAAATAGCTTGCTGACATCTCCAAGTGCATTGCTTCACAACTTGTGTACAATATAATTGAGCACCTCTTGCCACAGTCACTGCAATTGGTTTGATATCCTGGACAACAGGCAACAGTGCGACCAAGGCTATGTTGAGAAAGGAGTGCGTACTGACATAGTCAACCAGGAAGGTGAGTGTTTGGCCATGAACATCAACTCTCAGCTTCATTGTTAAAGGGGTAGTTTCAGCAAAACAAGCAACTGTAGACAGTAGCATGAGATTGTCTGAGTCACTGTCAGATGACTCTAGATAGAAGGGACTGGTGTTCTGCATGTGTTCAATCATTTCTTGCACAATATGAAGTTGGACTAAAGATTTGCACTGGTAGTCCTTGGACCATTTCTCACCACAAATGAAGCATAGGCTCTTTGATTTCCTGTAGGTAGGAAGAGCACTCCATTTTTCCTCTAGGGGAGGTAACTTGCTAGTTTCTACAGATCTTCTGTCAGTGCTAACTGATGCTATTGTCACTGTCTTCTTAAATGACAGGGTTGAAGAATTACTGTCACTTAGCTCTTTGTGGAGTAAAGCTATGTCATAGGCAGAATCCAGATCTTGTGGTTTTTGTAGAGCCACTGACATGCGCACACCAGGTTTAAGTCCATCATTGGAACATGTCGTGTTATACAGGTTGTCAGGTAGTTCCTCATAAGCTGATAGCTGACCATACAATTCCGCAAAATATTCCACATAATCTATCACCGTCGTCTCCTGAGCAATACGAAACATCTACCTCACCAGTGTCTGTTTATTTTGGCCGAACCTGTTATCAGAAGCTAACAAAACTCTGACCAAGACAAATTGGGTGATATGCATTGTATAGCCTCCAACCATCTGGCTGCCGCACGATTGAACTGGCAAGTGGCGAATGAGATCCACCTCGATGCAGGAGTACCTCAGAACTTGAAATAATCCTGACAGCAGGATTGCCACAGCCGCGGGTTTGCACCTCAAATCGCGGCAATTCCACATTAGGTGTATATTGGAACATGTGAGAAACATCGGAAGCGGCGAAATCTCGAGGGGAAAAGATTTCACGGGGAGAGCCAGAATCGAGCGCACCTCTTACCGGAGGAGGCACATAAAATCAATGTGCCTTCCCCTGGTGGAACTTGTCGAAACCAAGGGGATCCTCCGCACATGACCCGCGGCCGCCCCCAACGACCTTGCTAGTTGACGGGCTCGCCTGCTTGCCTGTTGTCTTGTCCTTGCCGCAGTGCTCGAGCTTCGCACGAATTTGCTCCACGTCGAGGTTGAACTCAGATCTCGCATTGTCGATCCGCTTCATGATAAGGCCGTCGAGCGCCACGATTGTTTCCTTGAGCATCTTACCGACGGACTTGATGATCTCGTCGTCATGTGGCTTGAACATTTGGTCCAAGGCCTCAGCGAAATCCGCCCAAAGCAGCTCCTGGATTGCCGCCCCTCGGTCGATAGCTTGTCCATGGTGGTGCTCCTCTGCTAGAGCTTGAAGCGCGTGGCATGGACGTGGCTCGGGATCTCCAGGATCAAAAAGCTCTGAGTACCAGATGTAAGGTTCCTTCTTCTTTCATGGCGAGATCTGGAATTTGGAGTTGTATTAGCTATCCACCCAACCTCCCACACAATGAATTCAAATTACAATCTTTCTTTGGCCAGGCCAAAGCCTCCTTCCTCCCCGGTTCTCCCATTTTCCTAGAAGTAGTGAGGGGGGATTTAAACTAGCTACCGTTACAACTGCCTCAGCGAGCCCAGTCTTGGCTTGCAAGCCACTTGGGGAGATTTTCGAATGCGGATGGGCCGGCCCTTCGTCCCACGACTTGAGTCTCCTGCTTCCCGCTGCTCTCTTGGACCATCTTCAGTGGCATCGCCTAGGCTGGTGACACGCACCCTGGCACGTTTTCCGCACCCTCGCCGGTCCTCTGCAACCACAACAGTTGTTGTTGTTGGCTCCGGTCGCCGGCGAGTCCCCATGCGCACGCTTCAGTTTTGGTCCTGGGCGCGATGCGCAATTGGTTTAGTTCTCTTCGGACCTCCCTTTACATCACAAACACACAGCTAACCTAGTGGTTACCACACCCAATATTCATTCAAGGGATCTGGGGTTCGAGTCCCTACCGCCCCAGTTTTTGCTATATTTTCCTGTTATTTTGCACATCCATATCCGCTTCGGGCCAGCTCTGCTGCTGGGCTTGCACAGTGCGTCGTTGCTTTCGGCCCGTAGATAGTTTTTTTATTCTGTGATTTTGGCTTATATCCACTGCATACATATTTTCAGAAATTGCATTATTTTTGAATGCTCATAATTAATTAACTGTGCATCGTATTAAAACAAACCTTATATGTAAAATGTGTAGAATTTCATGTACTGTCATAATATCCAACTTTCATCCATGTTAAAAATGTTTAAAATTGCCGTTTGTAATAATTTGCATAAAAGTCATGTTAAAATTGTTTATTGTATAACTAAATAATCGTAGCTCCGAATTAAATATACTTTATATGTAAATGGGGTAAAAAATGCATAGCTTAACTTGGTGCACTTTATTTTTGCTGTTTAAAAACATTAAAATAATGTATAAGGTAGAACAGTAGCAAATTCAAAAATTACATATGAGGATTTTCTGGAATTGTTATTTGTTGTTTCTGGCCTCATTTAAACTTGCTTTGATGTGTGGTTCTTTCATACATCATCTCTTGCCATGAGTAACAACATTTTACTTGTCATGCATCATACTTGATTGTGCATCATGTCTTGTTTATGCTTATGTGTTTACCATGTTGTTTGCTTCTTTCCGGTAGTGCTTGTTCTCGATAGTTTTGGTTATGTTGCGATTGTGAGGATGTGTTCGACTACGTTGGTTCGTCTACTTCATGGACTCGATCTTCTTCCAAGCAGGATTTCAGGCAAGATGACTATTATCGTAGATACCACTACTATATTTGCTTTGCTAGATGTCTTGATGTTATTGCTATGTCGCGCTACCTACCACTTGTTTGTCAAGCCTCCCAAATTGCCACGATAAACTTTTCCACCTTCCCAGCAAATTGTTGCTTGGCTATGTTACCGCTTTACTCAGCCCCTCTTATAGCGTTGCTAGTTCCATGTGCAGTGCAGGTTGTTCCATGTTGGGACATGGATATCATGGGATATCACAATATCTCTTTTTTAATTAATGCATCTATATACTTGGTAAAGGGTGGAAGGCTCGGCCTTTTGCTTGGTGTTTTGTTCCACTCTTGCCACCATAGTTTTCGTCATTACTACAAAAAAAGACACATAGTGACATTTCGGGCCGAACAATTTTTTTTCTTGTCATGCTTATGGCACTTCTTTGACGATAATTGTGACAAAACCCAGTATCATCATAGATGTGGTGGGCTCCTACTTCTATGACAAAAAATCATGACAAAATATGGGCTTTTTGTCCTGGGCGGGCCGGAGACGCAGTTGCATGACATTCTTTGGGTCATCCATGACGGAAAAAACCGTGGTAGAAGCAAGGGCGAGGAAAATATCCGGGAGTTCTCGGTTACTGTGGGTGGGAGCGATGCGCATTTCTCTCGTACACATACGTGCGTGGGTGCGAGGCGTTGGGCTCTAACTAAACCCGAGCGAGGCGTTCGCCTACTGAACCCGAGCGATTGCGCTGCACGCTACGTGATACTGAACCCGAGCGATTGATCAATCTAGCTGTTAATTGAACCTGATCGAGTGATTCCTTCGCTACTGCTGCTAACTGAAGCCGATTCAACCTGCTGCCTCCTTGCCTTGATGAGCAGTGAGTGTTGTTGGGGGGGTTTTGATGAATAGTTCCTTGTGGGGGGTTGGATGAACAGGACCCCGTGGTAGTAGAGGTCGTTGCCGCTGGATGAACAGGACCCCGATCGATCAAGCTGGTTGGGGGTGGATGAACAGGACCCCGTGGAGGGCTGGATGAACAGGACGACCCCGTGGAGGGTTGGTTGAATAATAGCCGATGGAGGGCTGGATGAACAGTAGCCTGTGGGTGGGTGGTTGAACAGGATGCCGTGGAGAGGGTTGGTTGAACAGTAGTCGGTGGAGGAGCGGTGGAGGCTGGATGAACAGGAGCCCGTGGATGAAAAGTGGCAGGTGGAGGCTGGAGGACGTCATTGGTTTATGAAAGGTAGCCCGTGGAGGCTGGAGGAGGTCGACGGTGGAGATGAACAGTAGCTCGTGGAGTCCCGTTTTGCAGTACGCCACACCCCTCCCGATGAATAGGACCCCTGTTTTGACGGTAGTGCTCCAACACAAGTTTGTTTCCTCTTTTTTGTGGTATGCCACGCCCCTCCCGATCAACAGGACCCCGTTTCGACCATAGGCACTCGAACACTTGTCTATTTCCTCTGTTTTGCGGTATGTCAGTCCCCTCCCGATGAACAGGATCCCATTTCGACCCTAAGCGGTCGAACACAAGGTTGTTTCCTCCGTTCTACGGTATGCTAGGCCTCGTTTCGATTGGCTGCTCTGTCCAAGCCGGTTGCCTCCCGATGAACACAACGATGCAGTTTCTCTGTTCTGACCCAGCCGGTTGGTTGCCGATGAACAGGACAACGTCACTGCCTCTCCATGTACACGAGCCCTGGCCGTAGATATCCGCGAGTAGGCATTCGAGACCCTGTCCGTATGTACGTTCGTGCCCGTTTGACCGTATGTGTACATGCTACGTGCGCGCCTCTACTATGACACGTGCCCTTCCTTACTCGGCCATGGTTCATCGCTGCAGCCTGCAGACAGATCGATCGACCAGTATGTATGTACACGTTCGCGACCAGAATGACAACCCTTCATACGCTTCGACTAGGTGGGTCCGGACTGTCAGGCACTTCCTTGCATGCGAAGATGTAGCTGGTGGGTCCCAGCAGTCACGGGGGAAATGTTTTTTCGTGAAATATGGTGGCCCGTACGGTGGGTCCCTGCTGTCAGGTGGAAGAATCATTATTTTGCATGTAATAAGGAGGCACTTCCTTGCTGCGGCCATGCACCCAGCTGTCAGCCTCTCCACGTACAGTACTCTTCCGATGGAAGTCATTCCTTGACCACATTGACCATGCCGCGCTGAGAGCACCAAGGAGGTCAACGACGGCAAGGCCTAGGAATGGGAAGACGCGACAGTGGATGCCCACGCGGAGAGGAGTACGAGGGTTGACTGGTTCGGCTGCGGTGTGAGGCTATCGTCGCCGCAAGGCCTAGCCAGCGGTGGGAGTAGTAGGGGGCGGTGAGGCCTCCGCGGCAGCACAGCCGGCCACGGGAGGCAGGAGCAGGCGTCACTATCGGTGTTCTGGATATGGGGGTGTCCAAACTTGCCTGCCTGCGTCCCACCACATGGCTCCATTGACGGACTGGTATGGCCCAGCTTCGACATCAACAGCTCAAGACCCTCGAAAGGGCCAAGCCTCGCAAAGCGGACGACACCAAGACCCCCGTGGGGGTCGGCCACTTCAGGCTGGCTCCCGAGGGGCGGAGATTTCTATGCAAGGTGCACCTCATGAGGCTCAGCTGACGTGAGCCATGACGACCAAGGCCAGGAGGGTGCCAGGCAGGCTCTAGCGGGCGCAGAGCGCCAGTTTCCTCTTTGGTGCAAGGGAGGCAAGCCACAGGCGCGGAGTCCTGAGGAATCGGCCAAATGTTTCCATTTTGGTGCAACAAGACTAAGACCACCAGGATGGCAGGACGGAGGTCATCACCAAGCCCACCGCAGCGTCACGACCAGGGGCTTTTCGCAGGCGAAGACCACTTTTGTCAGGATAAGTTGTACTACTTGTCCCCTTTCAAATACAGCCGTTGTGGGATCCCTTCCCGCCAACATTTGGGAAGAGGTCCAAGGCCACTATATATAGGACTTAGCCACCACCATAGGTGGGATGGGTTCCATTCTCACCCAACCATCTCACCAGCTCTCTTGAGCTCAAGTACACCTACCTCTTGAGCCTAGTTCATCCACTGTACTAGTTCATCCTCAGCCCTTCGAGGCAATCCACCAAAAAAGCTGGAGTAGGGTATTACATTGCAAGGTGGCCCGTACCAGGATAAACTGCGGTGTCTCTTTGTCTCTTCGAGCTCGTCGCGCTAAGCTTAGGAGGATCGCGAGTAGGCAGGCTGGTCAGGTTGAGATCTTCAGATGCACCCCAAAGTTCGAACCTTTCAAGGGTTTGCGGAAACCGAAATCCGACATTTGGCGCGCCAGGTAAGGGAAAGCGGCCGCGACGCCCTGCTCGAACGGGTTGCTGAGCCGCTGGATGCGTCGTGCAGGGGAGCAGCGCTATTCTGCAACCTGCCCACATCGCAGGTCGTGGCAGGGGCGCGCGCCCGTCCCCGCCACAACCGTGCGCCCCCTCCGAGGGGAGCAGCGCCATTCTGCACCCTGATCATAGAGCAGCTTGCACCCTTCCGAACATGCCACCTTGGTGTGGGGCTGCTTTAGGTGACATCCCCAGGGGGCAGTGCATGAGCGCCGGCCCCTGGTCGACAGGACCAAAGGGCGACTGAAGAAGGCAGGAACCTGAGGCAACCGGGCAGTGGTTCTCGTGCAGCCAGCCCGGAGGCCTACTTCCTCGTCATGATGGACCTAATGCACGCGCAGAGAGAGGGCCCCAGTCGATCCCCCATGCCAGGCTGGGCGCTGGATATACACGAAGTCGAGAACTCTTTCGAGCCGCCACCGAGGCCTGCCAACATCTCCAACGGCGACAACCTGTGGGTACAGCTAACACCACAGGGGCACACTTAAGTTGACCATAGATCACAGGTGAACCAGGGCGCAACTACCATCAGGGCTCTCAGGGCGGCGGATCCCCTGCAGGAACGCGAAGGGCGTTGGGACCAGATCGGGGGGAGCCCAGCGGCAGGGCCTTCCACGCGCTGCATGGAGCAGGACCCTGCTTGGAGGTAGGTTCCCCGCTAGGGAAGGCGCAGGAGAGTCCTTCCCTCCGGCAGGGGGCCTGCGGTCACCGAGGATGCCGCTAGCGTCCCCCTTGCCCCTTGGTCTTGACTTGGTTTCCGGTCTCCCCAACGGTGGTCGGGGGTGGCGTAGGGCGGGGTCCTCATCGGGTGACATGAAGCAAGGCTCCGGCCTGTGAAGGTCTCCTCTCGTGACACTCTCACGTAATAACGAGTGGGGCTGTACACGCCCCAAAGTCTCCTGAGTGCCTCCCTAGGGCCTCGCGGGGGCTCCCACCCACGTCCTAGTGGAAGCACCATGCTCCGCTGGCCATCGACACTGTCCCCATTGACTATGCCCAGCCATTGGAAGCACTTAGCTCCGTCCTGGTGAGAAGACTTGAAGACTAGCTAGGCGTCAGACGCGGCCATTTGCTTTCGCCTCCTTTTTGTACTTGCTTGTCAGCTTTTTTGGAGTAACTTGGTTCTCGTGCGTTTATAAAAATGGGAGGAGTTTTTCTCGTCTTGTGTTGCTCTCTTGCTTCATGTACCTATGTTTTGTGGAGCTCGTGCCTACCGCCTTGCCCTCGAGCGCCTCGCAAGCGGGGGCCGGGTGCGGTGTGCGCGTCAGGATCGATCGCTTTCCCCTCGTGAGGCACTCTAGGGCCAGTCAACAGGCTCCTCGCAGAGCCAGGCCCTCACGAGCCCACAGCAGGCATGCCTTGGGAGGACAAATGTTTCTATAGAGTCAAGGCCCGCTCGAGACTGGCGAAGCCAAAGATAAGTCACAACCACCATCCTGTCTAGGGCTGCAAACCTGGGGGGTCGCCCCACGGCATTATTTCAAGGCATCTCATAATTATGTACATCACAATCACAAGGGGCTCCCCCTTTTTCAAAATGCTCTCACAAGGGAAATTCCAAGTTTTGTCATCCAGGTTACAGCAAACAAAGTGCAAGTCTAGCCAAGCGCGCCCTCTTCATCGCCTTCGTCCGTGCTGCTCGCGTTCCCGGAGCCTTGGCAGCCATCCTCCTCGTCATCATTGCCCGTACCATTCGCTCCGGGCATGAGCACGGCCATGTCGTCCTTGGGAGCTAGCTCCTTCACCAAGGCATTCACATGGCCGTCCACCCACTTGGCGAGCTTGTCTTGGGTAGCCGCAGGCAAGGGGGCTAGAACGGTGTTGAAATCAAAGTGGGAATCATGGTTCAGGAGATTGCTGAAGACGCGCGAGAGCGCATGCCCGAGGAGGCCCCGGCTCCTCTCCTCAAGAAGCTGCCGAGCCTTCGCAGCCTAATCCTCCAGGCGGGTCACAACATCAGTGAAGAAGTTAAGATGGCTAGCATAGTCACTCTCGTGCGGGTGAGGAGCGCTCTCATCACAGATAGCACCCAAGGCATGGTTAGCTCTGACGCGCAAACCTTGGAGAATGGAGCCGTGCTCGCGTTCCAGTGTCAGATGGTGGATCTTTTCATTCGAAGCTTTCTTCAGGAGGGAGGCGGTGTCCTTGGCTCGCTTCTGGAGAGAGGATATGTCACATCCCTAGTCTGGTATGACTTAGACTAGCTAGCCATTTGTGCATCATATTTAAATTTCATTTAAATTTGAAATGAGGATTGGTGGAACCCTCAGAATCATTTTTGAAAATGACCCAAATAAAAATTTCTCCAAAAGGGTCCAAGAAAACGCTCATGTTGCCCTCTGAAAATATTGGACAGAGATAAAAATCAAACCAATATTTTTAGGAGCTCATGGATATTTAATTTTGGCCATTTGGATTAATCCGATAATTATTTGCTTTGGATATATATTGTTATATATATGAAATATGGTCCAAAAATTATGCCATTTATAAAGGAGCTCTGGAGTAATATATCTAGCTCCTGCAAAAATTGGCATAAGGTAATAAATTGATTTAGTATTTTATTAAATCAAAACAAATGTCAAATATTTAGAAAAAGAAATAAAACAGGAAAACCTTACCTGGGCTTCTGCCTGGCACCTCTGGCCCAGCAGCAGCAGGCCGGCCCAGCCAGCAGGCGGCCCAGCCCGCCTCCTCCTCTGTCGTCTTCGTCCTCGACACAGGGAGGGGAGCGTGCCCGGCGCGCGCGCGCGCCACCGCGCCACGCCACCAGTCTCCCTGCTTGCCTGGCGCCCTCCTCGTCGCCCTGGAATGCCGGACGACGCCACGCAGCCACCCCGACCTCTCTCGCACTCTCCCTCGCCCTCCTTCTCTCCCCCTGCTCTCTCTCTCTCTCACCGAAGCACTGCCGCCGCCGCAGCTCACCACCGACGCGCTCCCTGTCGTCCCCTCGCCACTCCGTAGAGTTCCCGAGCTCCGCCTCGACCCCCTCTCCCTCCTCACCGAGCAAGCAACCCGGGCGAGCTCCGCTTCATCGCAATCGCCGTCGTCTTCAAGCTCCGGCCGACGAGATCGCCGTCGTCGCTCCGGCTGCCCCAAGCCTTCCCCGAGCTCGCCGACGACGCCGTTGGATCCGCGGTGAGCTCCGCCACCGTTCCCCTCTCTTCTCCCCCTTGTTTCCGCGCCGTAGCACCGTTCCCCACCACGGCCGAAGCCTCTCACCGCCGTCCATATCGCCGTCGCCGTCTCGGCCCGCCTCCGCCCAAACCGAGCATCCCATCGCGCTCCCAGTGCCACGAGGGTGCCGCCGAGCCCCTCAGGTGGCCTCCCCGTGCCCCGCAGCCCGTTCCCGCTCGAAGCCGAGCTCCGGCCGCCGCCGCGAGCTTTGCTCCGGCGAGCTCCGGCCTCCCCCGCTCCTTCCACCTGCCCCACCAGATGCGCGAGAGCCCGGGCTACGCCCCGGTGCTCTCCGACGCCGCCCCCGTGGCCGTTCCGCGGACGCCGCCGCGTCCAGAGGTCACCGGCGGTGAGCCCCGTCGCCTGAGCCCCGCCATGTGGGCCCGGCCCGTCAGATGATTAGCTTAGTGCTAATCACCGCTTAATTAACCCCCCCCTGCGACTGACAGTGGGCCCCAGCGCCACTAACTTTTAATTAGGATTAAATTAACCCCCTGTTTAACCCCCTGTCACTGACGTGTGGACCCCACACGTCAGGTTTGACCCCATCAGCCGCAGTTGACTGCTGACGTCGTGCTGACGTCATGCTGGCGCAATATATGATTTCTGGATTTAAATTAAATCAGAAAATTCCAGAAATTGTTTTAAACTTCAAAAATTCATAACAATTCAACCGTAGCTCAGATTAAAATAATTTATATATGAAAAATTATCAGAAAAATGCAATCTTTCCATCTGTACTAGTTTCATGCATGACAAACCAACTTATACATGCTGAATATGAGAAAACACATTATGGCATATATAGGAGCTTAATTTGGAGATGCATTTGAACCTTTGGTTCAAATGGACTTCAAACCAAGTGATTACTAGTTGCATTAGCTCAAACAGCATCACATCTACATGCCATGTTCATGCATCATATTGTTGCATATGATTGTGTTTTGATTGCCGACACTGTTCCTTCTCGATAGGTCCTGCTCCGGAGTCTGTTCCAGAGTACCTGTCTGTGAAGCAGTGCCTCCTCTGTTGATTTACCAGGCAAGCAAACCCCCTTGTTCATTTCGATAAAACCCTACTCTCTCGCTCCTGCTCTCAGTTATTGCACTAGGACAACAACGGTTCATCTGCTACTTTGTGCTGCGGTAGTTGAACCCATTCCTCTGCATGACCTGTCATTGCCACAGTAAATAGTTGAAACCCACTAGCATGTGTAGGAGTTGATTGAAGCCATTGTTGTGTTCCTACCATGCTATGCCTGCTATTGCTTAGAGTTGTGTCAGGTCTGGTTCATTGGGAATGAATTGGAGTGTTACGATATGTTCTGATGCTGAGAGTGAAGTGTGTGTGAACACGATTTGGTAAAGGTAGCGGTGAGAGGCCATGTAGGAGTACATGGTGGGTTGTCTCACTGGAACCGTCCTTAAGCACTGAATTCTATGTATGTTGTCCAATGACTCGATACTACCACACATTGGGTTCCGGTAACTCGACCCCTCTCGACTTATTAACCAACTTGGTCTCTGTCCAGGAGTCGCAACTAGTTTCTGGTGTTTGTAGGTAGTGCTATTTTTCTACCAAGTGGCACCCGGCAGGGTGGGCTTGGGACAGACTAGGCACACGTGGCCTGGTGTACCGAGTGGCACCCGGATGGTGGGCTCGGGAACCCTGTACACATCGTTTGGGGCCGTAAGCGACACCCCGGCCGGATCTCCTTGCGGGTGGAACCCGAATAGGCGATAAACCTGGGCTAGAGTCTTGTGTGGTTAGTCAGGTCGTGGCCGACACCCTCGCCAGGCTTCCGCTTGAGGGTTGCCGAGATACATGACGTGTACATGGCGGTAAGTGGCGAGAGCGTGTGTGAAGAAGTACACCCCTGCAGGGTTAACATGATCTATTCGAATAGCCGGGTCCGCGGTTATGGACTTCTTGGATGCTTACATGGTACATAGACAACCTGAAGTGGATACTCTAAAATGCTCAAGACAAGTGTGAGTGCTATGGATGGCCTTCTCGTAGGGAGACGGGGATGAACCCATAGTAGTGTATTGTATGGTGATTAGTGGACTCGTGTACGTTGTCTCACCTCCAGAGTTTCTGGTAGTCGTAGAACAGGATAGCCACAGAGTCAAAGCTGGCTTGCTGCAACTAAACCCCACATTACCCTCTTGATACAAATGCATGTATGATAGGATTTGATGTAAGTCTTGCTGAGTACCTTTGTACTCATGTTGCTTCATTTATGTTTTTGCAGCGGAGACTTCGGTCTTACTAGTGTTCTCGTGGACTTCGACTAGTAGCTAGTACCTCAGCTACGATCTTGATCGGATGTTGTAGATAGTCAGGCTCTTCAGCCTTTTTCATTTGTAGATGTCTGTACCCAGACATGTAATGCTTCCGCTTGTTGCTTGTATGCTCTGTATGATGGGTTTTGTGACCCCTGTTTGCAATAAATGCTATGATGGCTCTTCTGAGCCTTTATCTATATGATTGTTGAGTTATGCTGTGATGCCATGTTGTATAGCACATACTTGCATGTTATGCGTACGTGTAATGTGTATTGCTATGTGTGGGATGTGACTATCTAGTTGTTTATTCTTAGTAGCCTCTCTTACCGGGAAATGTCTCCTAGTGCTTCCACTGAGCCCTTGTAGCTTGCTACTGCTCCGGAACACTTAGGCAGGCCGGCATGTGTCCTTCTTCGATCCTGTGTCTGTCCCTTCGGGGAAATGTCACGCGATGAATACCGGAGTCCTGCTAGCCTGCTACAGCCCGGTTCACCGGAGTCCTGTTAGCCCAGTGCTACAGCCTGGATTCACTCGCTGATGACCGACACGTTCGATGCTGGGTCATGGATGCATGTCCCTGTAAGTTGGTGCCACTTTGGGTTTACGACTAGCCATGTCAGCCCGGGCTCCTTATCATATGGATGCTAGCGACACCGTCATATACGTGTGCCAAAAGGCGCAAACGGTCCCGGGCAAAGGTAAGGCGACACCCGTGGGGATACCGTGCGTGAGGCCGCAAAGTGATATGAGGTGTTACATGCTAGATCGATGTGGCATTGAGTCGGGGTCCTGACAGGATACCTCGGCGCGGGCAGAATTCAAGGCGGACTCAGAAGAAGTCTGAGCTTTTTGGGCGGCGCTCTCATGCTGTTCTGCGGATTGCAGCTTCGCCTTCAGGGTGGAGGTCCTACCTTCAAGTTCGGCCTTGAGCAGCTCCAAATCCAGGCGGTGCCCCTCAGCTAAATCAGCACGCGCCTTCGCCACCCTCTCCTCCACCTCCAGTTGGACCTGGGCTTCTCGGGCGATGACGGCATCCTCAGCCGCGGCAGACTGGCGCTCCCTCACCTGCAACCTCTCCAACGCCATGCTACGCTCCACAGCCTCCAACACCAAGTCATCATGGCACCTCAGGAGCTCCGCCTTGGCGAAGGCCGCTTCGTCTGGTGAGGAGGCAGGAGGGCGCGCCGCTTCTCAACTTCTCGCTCAAGGTCAACATTGGAAGACAGAAGCTCCCGCTCCCGCTCCTCGGCCGCCTCGCGGCGGCGGTTGGCGGCTTCGGCCTCCTACATGGCGTGGGCGCAAGCCTCACGGGAAGTCGCAAGTGAGGCCGCCGCAAGCGCGTCGGCCTGATCACGCTGAAGTTTCCCGAGATTGATGGCAACCTACAGCTGCTGCCGCTCATGTGCTAGGTGGCAGCCCTCCGCCTCGTGCCTGGTGTGGACATTGGCAAGCTCCCCACCAAGCTGGATCATCTCACGCATTGCCTCGCCGAAGAGCTCGAAGCGAGCGGCGCTGCAGCCGTGTGCAAGCGCCAATGCATCGCCAAGGCCTTCTTTAGGCCAGAGGCTACCGAGGAGGGACTGGGCATCTCGCCTGCCCCTGGCCGGGGGCTGGCCGTTGTAGCCCCGTAACCTGAAGATGAAGTCCGACCAAGAGGCACCCGGTTGCCAGCAATGACCAGAGGAAGGATTAGCGGTGCATCCCCCATCCTACAGGCCGGGCCACGGAGGAAGGAAACAGGAAGCTGGGGCCCGGGGCCCCCTTGCGGCACCTCGGCGGCCAGAGTTTGCCCGGGACCCAGGGCCCCGGCACCGGGGGCTATGTGCTGGGGCCAAGCCAGGACCCTTGGAGGCGCTAGCCTCCCGAGGTGTCATCGTCACGAGAACCCTGCAAGGCCCTGGTCAGGAGAGAACGCGACATGAAAGGAATCAAGAGTAAAGGTACTTACTCGTCTGCAGCCACATACCTCCTCAGCTTCAGCGGCCGACGGGTGCCATCGTTGCGGCACGAAGATCCCTTCCTCTTAAGGAGTGATTCAAGACTCAGGCGGGGCCGAACGGACCACGGCGGGCGACCCTCGGGAGGAGGAGCCTTTGGCGGGGCGCTCCGGGCGGAGGCCCCAGGAGCAGGAGCGTCTGGCGGGATCTTCTGGCCCATGGCTCCAGAGCCGTCGGTGGGCGCCTCGCCATCGGCACCTACCTCGAAGCCATCACCCCGAGCTTTAGGAGCCTCTGCCTCCGGAGCATAGGGTTGCACTGACCCCGCGGCGGCCCCCTTCTAGGCCTCGGGAGTCCCGATCTCCAGGGGCCCCGTCGGACTCCGGAGGAGCCCTCAACGGCTGCTGGCGGCAGGAGCCCCCTGCTTCCACACTTGGGGCGCACACGGCAGGATCAAGTAGCAGGGGAGCCACGAAGACAGGGTTCTCACGAGGCCCCTCAAGGCCCTCTGGGGGAAACCCCCACTCGTCGAATAGGGGCATCTGCCCTACGAAGGCCGTCCTATTCGAGCACTGATAAAGGAGGGAGCCATCTCCAGGAATGTCGGTGGGCTCGGATTTGCCCGTCAGGAGTTTAAGCACCATGCTCAAGGTCCCAGCGGTCAGTGAAGGCCTCTGCTGCCTCATGGGATCCTCGACGCCAACAAGGTCCCACATTAGGCGAGTATGGCGCTAGAGGGGAGCGACACGCTGCATGACGAATTCCTTCACCACCATCGGCGCCGCCACCTCCAGCTCTTGTAGCCTCGCCAACCTCTTCTAGACGAAACTAATGCGCCCCAAGAGTCGGGAGCAGGGGGTGCACGTATCGGCATCGATGAGCAGCCACTGCTTTCGGAACCCGTTCGCACGAGGCGAAAGTTCAAATTCAATCCCCGAACCGGCGGTTGCGGCCGCGGCTTCGAAGGTCGCGCATCCCGAGCATTGGCGAGCATCGACCGGCCGGAGCAAGAAAAAATGGCGAAACTGGGCCACTGAAGGAGTGATGCCGACCATGGCCTCACAAAGGAAGGCGAAGACAGCAAGGAGGATGATAGAGCAGGGATCCAAATGCAGTAGGTGGATCTGGTAATGCGAGATTACAACATTGATGAAGGTAGAGAAAGGGGGAATCAGGCCCACGAGGAGATAAATGGGAATCTCAGTGGCACTCATCTCACCCACACGCCAAGACGCAGGACGGACGGCCGCTGCCTTCCACTCATTGGAATCGGCAGCGAGGGCATGGTGGACCTTGTCCAGCACCTCCTTGTTGATCACCGTTGACCGCTCAAGAGCCGGCTCCAAGGCCAGCGGGAACCTGGCGGGGGCGCGCGGCTTCCCCTTCTTCTTCCTCCGCTGCGGGGCCATGACAGAAGCTGAAAAAGGGGGGCGAGGTGCCAACGCCGGATCTACAAGATTCGAAAAAGGAGAAGCGAAGGCCAAGCGCGACAATCAGCAAGGGTGAGCTGTTCTGGCAGCGGGCGACCACTAGGCCTGGCGGATATCAAGGCGGCATGGGGAAGTGGAGATGCCCACGTCCCATCAATCGCCATACGTCAACAAGGCCGCATGCGGTTAGGGCCCGCGGCGCTCCGCACTTGCGCTTTGGCTTCGCCTGGAAGCCATGTCCGAGCGCGCCTTGGGCCCGGGGGCTACTGTCGGCGTTCTGGATATGGGGGTATCCGGACTTGCCTGCTTGCGGCCCACCACGTGGCTCCATCAACGGCCTGGTACGGCCCAGCTTCGACATCAATAGCTCAAGACCCTCGTGAGGGGCCAAGCCTCGCGAGGCGGACGACACCAAGACCCTCGATGGGATCGGCCACTTCAGGCTGGCTCCCAAGGGGTGGAGATTTCTATGCAAGGTGCGCCTCATGAGGCTCAGCTGACATGAGCCATGACGATGAAGGCCAGGCGGGCGCCAAGCGGGCGCCAGTTTTCTCTTGGGTGCAAGTGAGGCAAGCCACAGGCACGGAGTCCCGAGGAATCAGCCAAAGGTTTCCATTCTGGTGAAACAAGACCAAGACCACCAGGACGGCACGACAGAGGTCATCATCGAGCCCACCGCAGCGTCACGACCGGGGGCTTTTTGCAGGCGAAGACCACTTTTGTCAGGATAAGTTATACTACTTGTCCCCTTTCAAATCCGGCTGTTGTGGGATCCCTTTCCGCCAACATTGGGAAAAGGACCAAGGCCACTATTTATAGGACTTAGCCACCACCATAGGGGGTATGGGATCCATTCTCACCCGACCACCTCACTAGCTCTCTTGAGCTCAAGAACACCTCACCTCCTGAGGCCAGTTCATCCATTGTACTAGTTCATCCTCATCCCTTCAAGGCAATCCACCAAAAACGCTGGAGTAGGGTATTACACCGCAAGGTGGCCCGAACCAGCATAAACTGTTGTGTCTCTTTGTTTCTTCGAGCCTGTCACGCTAGGCTTAGGAGGATCACGAGTAGGCTGGATGGATAGGTTTAGATCTCCGCACACACCCTAGAGTTCGAACCTTTCAAGGGTTTGTGAAACCCGAAATCCAACAGGCACGACCTGCGTTGGTTTGGGCGGCTGGAGCAAGAAGACTAGAGGTTTAAGAAGCACTACGGCCGTTGGATGGACATCGTACGGTCACTGGAGCTAGAATCGTTCATATTGACTAAGTTGACAAAGCCCTCCATCCCCTTCAACTTAGTAGGCCCTCAAGTTAGCCTCCCACTATGGTGGGTCCCAGCTAGTAGGGGGTATTAATTTTTTTGTCTTTTGACCACGCTGCGCCAAGCGCTTCCAAGGTGGTGGACGAGGGCGAGGCCCCGGATAGCAACGAGCCGAAGACAGGAAGAGGCGGGAGTGGAGTCATAGACGGAGAGGTGTACGAGGGTAACTGGTTCTGGTGTGGCATGGTTCAGCAGTCGGTGGAGAAGAACAGGAGGTGTGGAGGGATGGAGGGATGGCCTGGCCGGCGGTGGGGTAGCGCTTCACAGTGAAGCATGCTAAGCAAAGCTGCTAGCAGCAGGAGGCGGGAGCAGGTGGTCCCGGCGGCGCTGGAGGAAGAAGACAAGAGATTGAAGATGGATGTCGATCATTGGATGTAAATCCAATGGCTAACGATGTAAGAATCATTTTTTGACTAAGTTGACAACGACTTGCGTTGGCTTCGACCTATTGGCCCACATTTCAGCCTCAAAAAATGTGGCACATATTCAACCCATTTTTTTAGAACTTACAGTCCATTTGATCTTTTTTAGAATTACATTCCATTTTCAGGGCTGGGTGAACAAATAATGCAGCGTCCATGCGGCCCATTTTTTTAAAACTACAGCTCATTTTCACTTTCTCGAAATACACAAATTTGCTGGGCTGGCTGAACAGATAATGTAGCGTCCATGCGGCCCATTTATTTTTTTTCTAAAAAATTACAGGCCATTTGCACTATCTCAAAATACACGATTTTGCTGGGCTGCTTCTAATTATAATGTTGGGTTGGGCCCAACAATGTTATCAAAAAATAAATAGGGACTGAGAATTTTGTTATAAATATATTTAAATAATATGTGATTTATTATTACTATGTCCCTTAAATCTTACCAAGCTTTTGAACACAATCACCAGGATTTTTGTTGCCTTAATGTAAAAAAATCCCGGATTTTATTGTTAAGGAATAATTTTTATAAGTTAATAAGATGTGGGATATTGTTTTCTTATATATTTAAGTATTTGTTAAATATATGATGACAATAAGAATAATATATAATAACAAATAAAATAATTTAAATATATATAATATAGTTAGAAGGGAAACATAAGTTGGACCTGGAGTTCATATTCGTATATAGAAAAATAGAACACGCCTCTGCGTTTTCTTCAAAAAGAATAAATAAGTTGGGCTGCCGACGTTTCAAGAAAAATGAAACCTCAGATGGGACGTCCATAGGCCGGTCGATACATGACGGCCCTCAAGGAAATAAAACCGGCATGTCTTGGGTTGCGCATGTTAAAAAAGAAAGCCTAGATGGGGCAGCCCACAACCCAGCTGATACTTGTTGGCCCACTGATAATAAATGATACCTGCCAGCTCTTGGGCTTCATTGTAAATTTATCCCCTATAGTAACTACATTGAAGCACCTAAAAAAATGTAACTATGTTGACAAACCCGTGGGCCCCAACGTCAGTATAGCATTAGGAGTAAGTATTTTTTTTCAATGAGGCACTTGCTTGCGTACGGCCATAGACCTGGTGGGTCCCGACTATCTGCCTCTACGCATACAGTCCTCTCCAGATTCCTCTCGTTTGTTCAGCATGTTCACAATGGCAGACAACGGCGCTGAGGCGAGTGCACAAAGCACTACAAAAATATACACTTCCGTGATGTTACGTGTTTGTCACAGTAGGTCACGTGTTTTGTCATGCATGTACATCCATGACGATTTTATGACATAATGAAGATAGTCATACCTGTGTTGTTGTAGAAGTGTTCCATGACATTACCAAAATTATCATCACGGAAGTGTCCACTTCCATGACGATAAATCGCGCGTCACAGAAGTGCTTTCGTCAAGGGTGACCGACACATGGCATCCACCGTAACGGAGGGCCGTTAAGCTATCGGGTCGGGTTTTGGATCCGATAACCCGTTAACAGTCCCGACCAATGGGGATTTTCCACGTGTAAAATCATCATTGGCTGGAGGAAACACATGTCGGCTCATCGGTGGGACAGATGTCATCCACTCATTGGACACAAGGCGCCTATGATACGTCGACATGTGGCACGGCCCAACAGAGGCCCATTCCTGTGAAAAGGCCGGCCCATTTGACTTGGTCAAAAGGTGGCGGGCCGGCCCATGGAAAGCTTGTTAACAACCTGGTCACATATAGCCCATTTATAGCCCGCTAACCCAAGGCCCGTTATGCCCTATCCGAATTAGGCCCAGTAGCGTCATCTAGGCCATCCAATATGATTCCAGCCCATTTTCACTTCTGGCCCATGTATGGCCCATGATGTCTTTCGGCCCATGTGAGGCCCTATGTAACTCTTGGCCTATTAACGGCCCGTGGTGAAACTGGACCGGAATGAACAGTGTATCACTTTACACCCACTAACGGCCCGTGGTGAAACTAGCCCGTAATGAACAATGTATCACTTTATAGCCATTAAGGGCCCGTTATTCAGTTGGGTCGTTTCCAGCCAATGTTATCTTTCGGCCTTCTCAGAGCCCATTTATTCTTGGGCTCATTTCCAGCATTGATTTACTTATGGCCCGTTACTTTCATTTTCTGCTTGTGGGCCAAATTCAGCCCGTGGTTACAGTCGGCCCGTTTGTGGTCCGTTAATACGTTGGGCCATTTTCATAGCATCATCAAATACGGCCTATTAACGATGGCCCGTTATGGTTGGCCCATGAACGGACGATTCCAACTCTAGCCCGTTTACGGCCATAAAGCGGCCTGTTATTGGCCCATGTTTGGCCAATCGATCATACGACCCGTATAAGGCCCATTGATGATACGGCCCGTAGAAGGCCCATTGTTTCTACGGACCATAGAAGGCCCATTGTTTCTACGGCCTGTAGAAGGCCTACTGTTTCTAAGGCCCGTAGAAGGCCCACTGTTTCTACGGCCCGTAGGAGGCCCAGTGTCACTTAAGTAAATATTAGCCCGTGGTTATTATGGCCTAGTTTTAAAAAATAGGTTATTGCAGCCACTAGCAAACCGCAGAAAAAGAACTGCACTGACTACAAGCAAACAAATAAACAAGACAACAAGGAAATAAATAAGCAAGCAACTTATGCTAGGCTATCACGGCTATTACACATAATACATCCACTGGGCATCAAAGTTCGCCACCAATGCAAATATAGGGAACAAAGCATCATATAAACGCCGCAACAAAACAAGTCCAGAACTGAAACCACTTCAGAAGAGTTCAAGAAACAATATCCTGGGTACCCATAATGCTGGCAAGATGCTTAGCAAGCTTATTAACTTTCTCTTGTTTGGCGCTTAAAACCTCCAGCGCTTGCTGTTGCACAAGAAAGTACCATCTGAATTTTGCAGGGACTTCCTCAGTCCTTCGGCTTCTTGCCGCAGCACAACTGACTGATGCCTTTCAGCTTGTAGCTGAGACTGAAGAAGCCGAAGTGATTCAGGAAGCGAGTTCGAAGAGCTTGTGCCAGCGGTACTGGCCAGTAACTCGAACGCTACATCAACGCAGGACTGTGGGGTTTTCTCACTATCTACAAGATCGTTTTTATCACCTTTCTTGGAGACCAACAGGGTTGTCTCACTATCTTGAACCTTACCTGCATTACTTTCTCTACCATTGCATAGTGGGGTGCTCTTCTCCAATATTCTGTTTGCATACTACAAGAGAAACAAGCAGACACATCACACCTTTAGCTTGTAGTATACGAAACCCATTTTGGTAAACCGGTTCAGTAGTAAGGTGGACAGGATAACAGCATGAAACAAACATATATCTATGTATTATGGTCACTGTATTGTCCATATCATTCTAGTTTATGTTCCCTAATCAAGTTAGAGACACAGTTCAACTCATATATGTTTAAGACACAGCAGCATAGACAGAATATAAGTGTGAGAAACTACATAGCATTGGCAGCACTTGTAATGTGCATCACATAAGAACTTAACTGTTTATACAACTTAAACTGAAATCAACTTAGAGAAAGAAGTTAGAACAGTAATGCAGTTAAAGAAATAGGTTTAAAACATACCTGTTGTGCCATTGGAGTTTCAATTGGATCCTTAAAATTCGAAAGTAGTTGGTATGAGTAAATACAGTGATGCAACAGCAAAGGAGTATGGACCATAGCTACGGAATCTGACCTGAGAACAGTTGCTCTTCTGCTTTAAACGTGGAGTTTGGGTTGGCTGTGGTGGTCTTCATGCTTTGGGCCCTGCAGTAGCTTTATAAACTGCTCGTGTGGGGATATTCTATGGTGGACATGGTGCTTTGCCAACTATAAGTGGGTTACTATCCGCTGGGGTTGCGGTTAGATGGGTTGTAGCTGGTTCTCTGCCCAACGGTGTAAGTGTGCAATCTGGAAGAGTCTCGATTATGTGTGGTGGGGCTAGTTTGTGGGCCAGTACAACCATGGTTCTATCTGCATCAACGGGTAGCACTGTCTTTTGTGAAGAACAGGTTTTTGCTTCCTTAGATACTGCCATCACCCCCTCCAATTCGAATGGCTGATAAACAAGAAAAGAAATTGAACGTACAGACATTGTATGATAGACAGATGTGGTAATTCACACATATGTTGTCTAACCAAACAGGACAGCATGACACAATTTCACATATATGATGCCTAACTAAATAGGATAGCATGACACAGTTTCAGATATATGATGGATAACTTAACACGATATAATGGCATAATTCAACATATGATGAGTACCTAAACAGGATGACATGACAAAACTATATGATGTCTTTCTAAAATAGGTTGGGATGAAATAATTCACATACATGTTGTCTAAGTATACAGGATGGCATGATATAATTGACATAATTGATTCATATACTAAGCAGCTGGCACTCGCATGTATGCTCTCTAAACTAAGTAGATAGAATTCAATATTGTGCATATGATGTCTAAACTAAGCAATGCAAGACACCATATGCATCATATGAGAAATATAGACATTGCAACTTAGAGCATACACCTCAGGTGGGATATAGGACTGGTCATCTGTCTCTGAATCCTCCTCTGAGGAGCTCCCTGTAACCATCGAGATATATGCTTCAACAGGTACCATTTCCTGCTCTGAAGACCTTGTTTTCACTCCATATTTTTCCATAACCGGCTCAAATGGCTGATACACATGAAGAGTAGTTCAATATACACAGATTGTCGACAAATGGAATACATAATGAAAAAAAATATGACATGAGATAATTCACATATATGATGACGGGCTCCATGGCGGTGCATAATTCACATATATGATAACTGGCTGAAAAACATGACATTGCATAATTCACATATCTGATATAAAAAGCAAACAGGAGGCATTCACACAAAGCATGTCTAATCTAAACAGATGGCATGGCAATGCAAGACACCATATGCATGATATGAGCAATATAACCCAGCCAAGTTAGAGCATGCACCTCGGGGGAGGGGGGGATACGACTGCTCATCTCTCTCTCTGAATCCTCCTCTGAGGAGCTATCTGTAACAAGCAAGAAATCGGCATCGACAGGTAGCACTGACTGCTCAGAAGACCTTGTTTTCACTCCAGATTTTCCCATGACCAACTCAAATGGCTGATGCACAGGAAGAGTAGATGAATGTACAAACATTGTTGACAAATGGAATACATTATGGAAAAAATATGGCACGATACAATTCACATATACGATGACTGGCTAAACAGGATGGCATTGCATGATTCACGTATATGATGCCTGGCTAAAGAAGATGGCATTGCATAATTCCCATATACTCCCTCCGTTCCTAAATATTTGTCTTTTTAGAGATTTCAAATGGACTACCACATACGGATGTATATAGACATATTATAGAGTGTAGATTCACTCATTTTGTTCCGTATGTAGTCACTTGTTGAAATCTCTAAAAAGACAAATATTTAGGAATGGTGGGAGTATGATATAGAAACCAAACAGGTGGCATTCACACAAAGCAAATCTAAACTAAGCTGATGACATATAACATGTATAATGTAAGCAATGCAAGGCGCCATATGCATGATATGAACAACATCAGCATGCCAGGTTAGAGAAAACACCTCAGGTGGTAAACAGGCGTGGTCGGCTCCTTCTGAATCTCCATCTGAATAGTTATCTTCCTATGGAATAAAATCTGGAAATGCAGGAGAGGGGGGGGGGCACTTCGCCCACCATGGAGCGGCGTCTGCATGACATTATATTCGCACGCAACGGTCTTCTCTTTTCTCTACATGTTCAGTACGATTGTGTACAATATCTGACATGCATAATAAAAAAATAGTTAGATTTTGTAAGGCCTAAGGGGTGCATGCAAAAATCAAGATTGATGGTAGCAAACAATTGGATGGATCCAAAACTAATGATAGCAGGTAGATTATAGCTTCAGTTTAAAAAGATAGACAATGGATCATATATTGTTTGTTGCCCACCCAACATGAACCACATAGAAGACCCCAGATGAACCAGATAGTAGACAGATACTATTCGTTGCTGGCTCGATATGAGACCCAAGGGCAATTCAAAACTCAAGATTGAACAATAAAGTAGCAGGTAATAATAACGATGTATAACGTAAGCAAACACGAAAGACTGCGACCTCTCTTCCGGAACTGTGTAGTCCTCAGGTCCATCTTCTCAGTCGATGATGGTAATGCAGTTGGTGTGGCTGCCAGCAACAGGGAAGATGATCTGAGGCGGCGAAAGAAAGTCTGCAGGGGGGATCTCTGCTGCAGTGAACGCTTCTGTCGATGGTGCACCTCAGGTGGGGTGGATGACGGCACGGCAGGAGCAGGACATAATAGACAGAGTTTTCTTTGATGCCAATCTGAAAATGAAGTAAATCTGTAAGGGCTCCTTAGAATTGGAGGATTCTATAAACGCAGGGACAGGAAAAACACAGGAATATGATAGGAATGCACGTGCAAAACAGAGCATTTGGAAACATAGGATTTCAGTCAACCTAGGTGTTTGGCTCACATGAATTGGAAGAATAGAGGAATGGAGAAAAAAGTGATGCAACGTGTGTACAACCTCTTTGGCATAGCCTTGTGGACCTCAGCATCATTGGGTTGGACGTGGAGGATGGTGATGATGCTGGTGTGACTGTCGGAGGCGGGGAAGAAGATCTGAGGCCTCTGGAAACGGCGCCGAGGGTACTGCTCCGCTGTGATAGACGGTTTCGTCATTGGAGCAGCTCCGCTAAGGTGTACGGCGAGGAGGCTGAAGCATGACAAGACAGACAATGTTAATCTGAAGTGGGACCCTAATATTATCTGCAATAGATGATGTAAAATACATCACCAAAAAGTGCTAGATGTAAAACGCATCAGCCGTGCCACGGCCGCTCCGACAGATGCTATAAGTACTGTTCACTCTGAACTTAACTGAAGAAAATGAACTTCATAGTCGAAACTGAATTTTACTGTCGAAACTGATTGAACCAGTAACAGAGCATTGCAATAGAAGTTTAGGGCGTTCGAGCACTACTAGCAGAGAAGCAGTGATCTAAATCAACAGACGCTCGAGCAGGGAACTCACTAGCAGAGAGCAAGTCGTGCAGTAGCATCGCGAGCGAGTGCTAAAGCAGAAACTCCTGTAGCTGCCGGAGGTCGTGCAGCAGCAGCAGTAGTGCAAGGGAGAGCAAGAGCAGAGCAGCAGCACAAACGAAAGCAGGAGCAGTGCAGCAGCGTGACCGACAGCAAGAACAAAGCCGCAGCATGAGCGAGAGCTGGAGCAGCTGCAGCTCGTGCCGTTGTGGAAGTCGCCGCTGAGGAAGCAACGACATGGGGGAGAGACACCATGGATGATGTGGCCGGCGACGGCGCCGTCGATGGAGACGCCATGTCTGCTCGGTATCGAACACCGACAGCCCCTTGAGATCGAATAAAATATAAAATGCAGCAGTGAGTGTAGAACCTCCTTGGTGGCGCCGAGTTGTCCTGGGCTTCATTGGAGGAATTGGTGAGGGTGTTGCGGTTCCGGTGGGGCAGGTCAAGACGGCGCTGTGGAGGACGGGGCGGCTGATCCGGTGGGACGACGAGATCGACAACGGATCCTCATCCGGTGCGGTGGATGAGGGACGGTGAGCTGTTGCGGTGGACGAAGTAGTCGGGGAAGAGTCTCCGGTTGGGCGGCGGTCGGGAGGCCGATGGAGGAGCGTGGGGTTTCGCAGGTTTTGGCGGCCTCGGTGTATGAATGGGGCGAAGGGGGAGGGGGAGCCAAGCTTAGGGACGCGCTTGTCCAAAATGTAGGGTAAGTTACCAGCGTACCCCCACCGGTTTTGACACCGCAACGTGGAGCTTCATTTCCGGCTGAGGGGTAGAAGGGGGATTTCGCGTGTCTGGGCTGCGGGAGCGATTTCGGATGAGGAGGGACTTCTCGCGCGCGTCCAAATTTCGGGATAACAAGGCGCGGCGCGGGTTGAAGAAGCGGGAGTTTCAAAGCAGGTGAGACAAAAGATACTCGAGCTTGAAAATTTCGGGATAACAAGGTGCGGATTCCTTGTTCGGCAGAACAAACTTAATGTGTAAAAAACAATTCATACAAGACAAAGAGAGTCATGTCCCCTTTTACTATATTTCTATAGATGCCATTGAAAAAACTACAAGAAAAATGTAAAAAAAATCGGGAGAACAAGATTACCCCGCACAGTACCAAATCGATTCGCACTTCCCTCAACAACAACAAAAAACAAATCAATTCCCACCAAAGAAAGAGTAATGTCCCTTTTTATATGATTACAGATGCCATGATCTCGAATTTCAAATTTTGAATACACGTTATGTTGAATTTGAATATATCATTAGGTGACCTTGCGGTCTATAATTTATTTAGTCGTACATTTTGATCTTCAATCATATATGAACATTTTACTCCACCATGTGAACATATGTATTGCCGTCTACCATATGGACTAAATTTGAATCAATTTTCCTTATTTGAATACGATTGTTGTCAAGTTATACAATAATTTAAATATTATCTTGATAACAAAAAGGCATGCATATAGCAGTAATCATATTTCACTATGAACTACATGTACCATACGCTCTCCAATTCAAATATTTGTATCCATTTTATGTTGAATTCAAATCATAGTACATTATTGGTCTAGGTAGCGAGATGTTTGGGATAATCTAAACCCTGTTTTCATATGTATAATTTTTGGCTAAATTGGGACAAGTTTTGGTATAAGCCTCTTGCAAAACCAGAGATTCTCTCAACAAGCCTCATGGTTCCGAGAGGGAACGTGTCACCTTTGTGTGTGAAATGATATACGCTGCCTCCCCCTGATTTTATTTACAGAGGCAACATAGAACTCTATGAGTGCCCTATTAAGTTTTGGAATTATTTCGGGTTCATTTGGCCTTTTTATACATTAATTGAGTTTTTGGACATTCAATGTGCACAATCTAAATATGAATTGCATGCACATGCTCCGGTGCACCAAAGTGGGTTGAAAAATCACATGTGTGTCCTTGGTTGAATTTCTAGGTCCCATGGAAGAAATGAGAATGAAATTCAAACATCTGCGCGTCATGACTCTGCCGAGAACATCGAGAAACTTAGATTTTAAATTCATGTAAATCCAAAACTCGGCTGGAAATCATGAAACTTGGCATGGTGTCATGTCATGGCACTAACATGTTGTGGTAAAAAATTGGGCCGATTTGGAAGCTCGTGGTTCTAAGAGAACATGCCACCTTTGAGTGTGAAATGATATACGTTGCCCCCCCCCCTTGAGTTTCTTAACAAAGGCAACATAGAACTACATTAGTGCCCTGTTAAATTTTGGAATTATTCCGGATTCGTTTGTCATTTTTTATACATTAATTGAGTTTCTAGTCATTTAATGTGCATAAGTCAAATTTGAACTACAAGCACATGCTCTCGTGCACGAAAGTTGGTTGAAAAATCACATTTGTGTCCTCGGGTTAATCTCTAGGTCCCATGCAAGAAATGAGAATAAAATTAAAACATTTGGGCATCGTGGCTCGGCCGAGAACATTGAGAAACTTGGTTTTAAAAATCTTGTAAATCCAAAACACGTCTGAAAATCATGAAACTTGGCATGGATGTCATGTCATGGTACTACCATGTTGTGGTAAAAAAAATGGCCGAATAGGAACAGATTTTGGTATAAGCTTCTTGCAAACCGAAGCTTCTCTCAATAAGGCTCGTGGTTCTGAGAGGGAACGTTCCACCTTTGAGTGCGAAACGATATACATTGTCCCCCTTGAGTTTATTTACAAAGGCAACATAGAACTACATGAGTGCCCTGTTAAATTTTGGAATTATTCCGGCTTCATTTGGCGTTATTTGCACATTAATTGAGTTTTTGGTCATTTAATGTGCATAATTCAAATTTGAACTGCAAGCACATGCTCCCGTGCACCAAAGTTGGTTCAAAAATCACATTTGTGTCCTCGGGTGAATTTCTAGGTTCCATGCAAGAAATGGGAATGAAATTCAAAATTTTGGGCGTCGTGGCTGGGTTGGAAACATTGAGAAACTTTGTTTTTTAATTCTGTAAATCCAAAACACTCATGAAAATAATGAAACTTGGCTTGGTGCCATGACATGGCACCAAAATGCTGTGGTAAATTTGCAGTCCGATTTGCGAAGGCGCACACATTAACAATCAACAAAGTCATTTTGGAACAAGTGTTGTCACGTTACAATCGGAAACACAAGTATTATTGAAACCGTGGAGTTCTACATACTAGTAACATTTACGTGCCGCCACGCGTCCCCATTTTTTATTAGCTAGGAGGCGCCGTGCAGGGTAGCTATTTGAGTACAAGAGGCGTGCGATCAGACCCCTGCATGTGCTTATCGAGAGGAGAGCCCTTTGACCTCCATCTATCGTCCACCTCTCTCCCAAGGTCTCCATTAATGGCGCCCGAGCCTCTGTTTATGGCGTGGCTATGTCTCACTCGACTGAGATTTAAGAGAGAAAAAAGAAAATCTAAAAGCACGGATCTTGATGTAAGATCCGATGGACCTATGTAGCATCTACTACGACTTATAGCAAGACTAATGAATATATAAGGACGATTAAAAAAATTGATCAAAGAAGGGCTTGCCCCTTCCGATTTTCATGACTGAAAACCACCACAATTGACAAGAAGTTCAGCACAATTCCAGCCTAACACGAAGGACTAAAAGCTACCAGATTGAAATCGCAACATCCCAAGAGGCCAACAAAGGCCAAACATCCGCGCTAGAACCCAACATTTCACAACCGACGACACAATCCACATCCTAAATCGATTACTAAAAGAAACCAGGAAACTGAAGGAAGCCCAGCAGCAACTAGAAGAACAACAACGCCAGGGTCGCCATAGCAAGCGGTTTCTTCATTCCAGCCTCGCAACATTGATCTTCCACAGAAAGATAAGGACGACTAATTGTCTTACATAATTAGAAAGATAATTAAAAAAATCCACATGCGGATACGCCCGAAATACACAAGGAGAAAAGAAGAAGGAAGACAAGGATCTGGCTCGCTGATCTCTACTTTCTTGATGCCTTGCTGCAGGACGCGGGAACTAGTCTCCGCGGCAAGCGGCGATGAGCTCTTTCGTGTCCTCAAGACGCTGCTTGAGAACATCCACGGATTCCTCCACCAGCCTTTGGCGCTCATTGCGGAGCATGTCATTCTCGTCCATAAGTTTCTTGACGATGACGCCGGTCCTCTTCAACAAGGCACTGGTCTCCTCCTGCTGGCCTGCACTTCGAACGATCTTCTCCCTCAGCAGGTCGCGCTCGGCCCGGAGCCTCTCATTTCCCTCCCTTAGTTGCCAGATGATGCCGGTAGCCTGTTCAAACGAGGCTTTCACGTCGTCCTGCAACCTCGCCAAGCCGGAGATCTGATCCATCTGGCTATGGACGATCGCATGCATGCGCTTGTAAGAGTCGTCGCCTTCCCGCAAGAAACTTTCCCATGCCGCCGCGGCGCGGCGGGACATCTCTGCCGCTTCCGCGGCGCGGCCGGACCAGTCTGCTGCATCGACGGTGCGGCGGGACCCCTGTGCTGCTACCTCCACGCGGCAGGATATGTCGGCTGCTCTCGCACCGAGGCGGGACATCTCTCGTGCTTCCGCTTCCATGCTCGCCTCTCCCTGGTGGCAATCTTCTCGACCCAGAACTCACGCTCGCCATGGCAGGTGCAAGGGAAGGATGCTGAATGACTTGTTTGTTTTTTTGGATGAGGAGTTGAGGAGGAATGTGCAGTCATCTTGGCATACTAGTATTTATAACCGAGTACTAATACGCTCCTAAGTGGGAAACTGTTTTGGTTGTGATCGGTGTGAACAGGTTTGGAATTCAATATAGCGTGGTACTAATATGCACCTAAGTGGGAAACCGTTTAGGTTGTGATTGGTGTGAACAGGTTTGCAATTCAGTATAGCATGGAGTAATTTGGAATGTGACGAGACACAAGCTCAAAATTTATTGACGGTTCTAGTTTCGAAGTGCGGCACTATTCCCGGATGGAGTACTTCTTTTTCTACTCCCTCTTTTCTGGTTTTATAGGCTTATCTCAAAATTTTAGTTTTTCCGTTTTATAAGGCTCAATTTGTTTGTTCCCTAACACATGTTCAGATTCCAAGGTGCATTAAATCATTGCATGCAATTATTAAGAGAAAATTGACCAATGCATGTACTTTATGCATGCATGCATTGCAATTAATGCATTGATAAACATAATTTTTTGAGAAAAACAAGAGCATTAATTACGTGCTTTTGCAAACTACAAAAAATATTCCACCACTCACCATCTTGGTTGGTGAGATTTTTGAATTAAGCCCTATAAACCGGAAAGGAGGGAGTACTGCTCTGTACGTGCAATAATTGGCACCGTCGTATACATATCTTATGGTTAATGGGGCGTTCGACAGGAATAGCTGCGTGGCGAGCTCTAGGCTAGTCCTTTTTTTAGACGCATTAAACCTATCTCTCGGGATTTCTCCCACGCACCATCGTGCCACCCACAAAAACTTGTACTCTGAGTTTAGTAGTATGTTATACAGGAAGAGAAGAGGTGCACGCACGCACTCGTCCTCTCACACACGCGTCTGTTTTTTTCTTGAAAAGGAGGATGCTGACCCCCGGCCTTTGCACCTGGGAGTCACACACGCATCTGTAGCTACGAATTGTAGTGTTCTCAACCATCCGATTGGCTCTATCATGGATGTACCTATATACTAAAACATGTCTAGATACATCTATATTTTGACAAATGGAAGGCATGTATTGTGGAACGGAGGGAGTGCTTATCATCAAAATGGATAAAAAGGGACGTATCTAGAACTAAAATACGTCTACATACATCTCCTTTTATCCATTTTGATGACAAGCAGTACTTCTTACCCAAAGGGACTTTATATCCAACAGACACAAAATATCTGTTTGACTGTTGGAAATTACTGATCTGATGTCGAAGTAATTGTTGCATCGCCACCAAAACCCACCATTTCTTAAGCTAAAGTTGACCAAGGTAATCCCTATATTATCATATTACTAAGATAAATAGAAGGCACTGTCGAAACATTTAGGACGCGAGCTTGTCAATCAGAATGTGGAGGGACACAAGATTAGCCCCGGCCCGCAGCTTGGGCGGAACTGTCAAGAAGGTCAGCTCCTGCACGTCGACGTCGCCGGGATCCTTGCTGCTTGTCACCTCCATTTCCACCTTGACGGTGTCGGTCGTGCCATTGGGCTCCCCCGGCTGGCCGTTCGCCCACAGCTTGGCCAAGTAGTGCGGCAGTGGGGACGCCCCCGCTCTGATGCAGACGACTGACACGGTGATAGGCGCACCAATGTCTAGCACGCCGCCGACCAAGAAAAACATGCGGCGGTCCTCCTCCGCGAACAGCAAGAGCCGTGGCTCCGACAGTGGCACTTGCAGCTGGAGCACCTTGCCGTACTGGATCCTGTGCAGGGGCATGGGATGCGCGGTGCTGATATGGTGGTAGAGCGCCGGCAGCGGGCCATCATAGCCGCAGACGGGCACGGGGCATTTGCAGGGCGCGAGAAGACACACGCTCTGGTGATCGGCGAGCTTGTGGTAAGTGACGTAGAGCCCAAAGCCTTCGTGCGGGCACTCCACCCGCACCGACGAAAGGACGGAGTCCACCGCCGTGTTCTACACGTCGAAGCCACCGCCGCGCTCACACTTCTGGCACTGCCGCTGGTTCCCGGGGCGCTCGACGCGGCAGTCCGTGCAGGCCAGGTGCCCTCCCTTGCACTACAGAAATCAATCGAACAGCACATCAATCAAGAAACCTGCACCTTGCTCAATCAGCCGGACGGACGAGGTGTATTCGAACCTCATACACTGGAGGCGTCAAGGGGCGGAGGCACAAGGGGCAGTGGAGCACGGTGAGGTCCATCGAGACCTTAGAGAGCTCCATCGTCGGGTCCTGTTCCTGTTCGGTCTGCATGATCTTTCCCTCCTCGTGCACAACCATCTCTCGACTTGGGCCGGGGTATTACAAAGCTTTATCGTCACATATTTTATACTCCCTCCATTCCTAAATGTAAGTCTTTATAGAGATTTCACTAGGTGGACTACATACGGAGAAAAATGAATGAATCCACACTTAAAACGCATCTATATACATCTGTATGGAATTCGTAATGGAATTCCTACAAAGACTTATAATTTAGGAACGGAGGGATTACTACTTCAAGGTGCATTAAATCAACACATGCAAGTATCAAAAGAAGAGTCACGGCATGCATGCATGCATTGTAATTAATGCATTGGTAAATGCAAATTATTGAAATATATCGAGTGCAGTGCTTTGATGTGTCGCGTCAACTCGTACATCAACGAGAAGTTTGATTATCCTCTCCCTCGCGGACTTAACTGCACGTGCCTTTGGCTGCATGACAGGTTGGCCACACACCTGTCGGGCCCACCTGCCATACACGCAAAGGCAGGAGCGTCCCTCCCTCGCCCATGAGCGTGGTAGCTGGCAATACTAGGAGAAGCTTTCGCTACACGCTCTTCCTTCCGCACGCGGTGGACATGTAGCAGTTCAATCGGTGTCAGATGGCCAGAAGCGTACTGTAGTACTCCTCCAGTGCAGTAGTAATCCATCATTGTTCGACTTCCCGAAGAGGCGAAGAGCCAAGCGCAGCCCCGACGCTCGTGTGGCAGTTTCATGTGTAGAGTAGTCTAGGATAGCGTGTACCGTGCATGTAAGCTTAAAATCGTTGGGGTCGGCTCCATGTTATGTGGCTGTCTCGAAGTGTTTTAAAAAAATTAAAATAGTCTTCTGGCCCTACCTGTCACCCTGGTGACTGTAGTTTGCACGCTCATCTGCTCAAGACAGGAATATACATTTTAATTTGTTTTTTTTTTTGAAAAGGGGGGACTCCCCGGCCTCTGCATCAGAATGATGCATATGGCCACATATATTTTAATTTGTGGTGGGTAAATGTTAGAGGTTGCAGCAAATATATTGTACACTGCGGGTCTTTCAGCCAAGTTTAGAGGCAAGCATGTGGGGCCAGTGCTATGATGTGTCGCTCAACTCGTACAACAAGGAGAAGCTTGATTTTACTACACGCCTTCTCCCTCGCCCATGCGCGCGGTTGCTCGCAAACGAGGACAGGCTTTTGCTTAGTAGTACTTCTACAACAAGCTATCCGTCCCGCTCGCGGTGGACGGACATGTAGCAGTGGATTCGACACTGTAGAAGCAGTAGTAGTAACATCATTGTTCATCTTATCAAAGAGGCGAAGAACCAAGCGCAAACCGAACGTTGCAGTTGCGAACATTGGAGCACGCATATAGCCAGGCTCTTGCATGAGACAAAATTTCTATGTGAGCCCACTATTGTACTAGTACGTACTACTACTTGCTAGTATAGCCCTCTAAACCAGAAAGGAGTATTTTCCCTTCTAGAGATTTCAACAAGTGACTAGACTACACCGAGATGGAGTACATATGGAGCAAAATGAGTGAATCTGCACCGTAAATAAATACGTACTAGTTCTATCGTTTTCCTCTCTGAGGCGCACAATATTGAGTATACTGACTAGTCTCTTTTTGACACACATTTACATTATTTTTTTGACACGGTACAGATGCAAGCGCTCATATACACGCGCATACACTCACCCCTATGAACGCACATACGCACGACACTATCATCTTGAAATTTACGAAGTCACCATAGGCACCTCGTCGTCGATAGATCCATAGGTCCTTGAATGCCAAGGAGGAAGAGGGTAGCGGTTCCCGAGACGTTGAACGGTAAATGATGCATCCTCAATTACATGCAGAGGGAATTAATTGGAGAAACAGAATAGAGCCAGTATGATGTGAATGCAACAGAGTTTGGACTCTCATATAATAAAGGCGCCCCACCACTCCGATCCATCTACTCCCAAGTCTCTGCGCAACACAGCTAACTCCAATCCAAGACCAAGTGACCAGAAGCCACAAGCACCTATGGAGGCGATGGGCGAGCGGCAGTCGGCTGTGCCAAATCATCCAAGGCGGCGGCCTGCGGCCCCGCACCGTGCAGCGTTTCCAGACGGTGCTGGCGACCGCAGGCATCGTAGCCCTGGCCGACGCCGGCTTCGTCTCTCGCATGGATGACATGATGGTCAAATCCATCCGCAAGTTCACCGCCGTCAAGAAGCGCGCGGACGACCTTGCCGTATTGCTCCAGCCCGCGCGCCCAGGCTCCTCATTGCCTGCCACCCTCATCGGCCTACATGGTGACGAACTCTTTCAAGCCTTGGTGGCCCTGCAGGTGCTGGAGGTCGCGACGAAGAATGTGCACCTCGAGGCCGCGCTCGCCGCGCAGCGCCTCGCCATGCAAGAAACCGTCGACCTGCACATCCACGTCTACGAGGAAATTGTCTACATAGGCCACTACAAGGCAAGCAAGGACAGAAAGACGTTGGCCTTCTTCCAGCGGGTGGAATCTTTGGACGCCATTGTTCAGAAGCACGTCGACCTGGCCATGAAAGCCGCTGCTACTTAGGCGCCGTTCGGTGGGCCAGCTCCTTGAGTCGTGGAGGTGGACATCGTCGATGGATGCATCTCTTCTTCTTGCCTCCTGTAACCAGCACTGCATCGCCTCCTGGCCTTAATGTTTTATTAGTATAGTATCCCCTCTGTCGGTGTCAAAACCGGTGGATCTCGGGTAGGGGGTCCCGAACTGTGTGTCTAGGCGGATGGTAACAGGAGACAAGGGACACGATGTTTTACCCAGGTTCGGGCCCTCTTGATGGAGGTAAAACCCTACGTCATGCTTGATTAATATTGATGATGTGTGTTACAAGAGTGGATCTACCACAAGATCAAGGAGGCTAAACCCTAGAAGCTAGCCTATGGTATGATTGTTGTTCGTCCTATGGACTAAAGCCATCTGGTTTATATAGACATCGGAGAGGGCTAGGGTTACACAAAGTCGGTTACAATGGTAGGAGATCTACATATCCGTATCGCCAAGCTTTCCTTCCACGCCAAGGAAAGTCTCATCCGGACACGGGATGAAGTCTTCAATCTTGTATCTTCATAGTCTTGGAGTCCGGCCGATGATGATAGTTCGGCTATCCGGACACCCCCTAGTCCGGGACTCCCTCAGTAGCCCCCGAACCGGGCTTCAGCGACGACGAGTCCGGCGCGTATATTGTCTTCGGCGTTGCAAGGCGGGTTCTCCTTCAAACTTCATGTTCCTGTCGAATAGTGTCTGGCTTCCTTATAAATGTTGCGCTCCTTGGCTTCTACGCCCAATAATGGCCTTCTTCCACGTGTCATACGAATGCGAAAAGCTAGGGTATTTTTACATTTCACCCCCTAGCCGCGCGAACGAGCCGCCTATAAGAGGGGCGAGGATCTAGATCCAGCTCACACCATCCTCCATTCGCAAGTTCTCATCGAAGCGCTTCTAACAAAAATCCATTCCATCATGGATAGTCGACATGGCTCCTCCTCTCACGCTCCCAGCCCTAAGCCAGGAGATTGGGGGAGATGCTCAGTTCCACACAGCGAGCTAGTGGCGCTCCAAACCGAGGGATATCTTACCCCAGCTTTCATGGTTCCGGTTCGAGCCGGACTGGCCACCTTCAAGGGTGGAAAGCAGGCAGAGAGCGTCCCCAATCCTTCCAAAGGAGAGCGGGTATGCTTCGTCCCTTATCTAATAAGGGGGATCGGATTTCCCATACATCCGTTTCTCCGGGGGCTCCTGGAGTTCTACGGACTCCAGCTTCACCACCTCACACCTGCCTCCATTTTGCACATCGCGGGCTTTGTAGCTCTTTGCGAGCTGTTCCTGGGCATCGAGCCCCATTTTGTGCTGTGGAAGAGATTGTTTTGCCTTGTACCCCGTTCTCATGAGGGGTCGATATATCAAGTGGGCGGAGCCGAAATATGCCGCATCGCCGGGACCAGATATCTATCCGGCACCCCGAAGAAGGCGTTCGAAGGCTGGCCTTCGGAATGGTTCTACATGGAGGACACCCCTCTGCCGGATCCAGTTCGGATCGGCCTCCCGGAGTTCAGCAATGCTCCCTTGAAGAAACGCCTGAGTTGGCGCCCACGGAGCCCTCAACGGGAGGATGATAGGAGCGTCCATTATCTGATGGGCCGGATTAGGTTACTGGCCCGCTCCGGATTTACCATGATTGGAATCATGGCCACGTGCATTATGAGAGGGGTGCAGCCACTCCAAAATAGGAGCCACCCTATGTGGGATTTCAACGGGGAAGACGACGCCACCCGTCACGGCCGCAGAGGGCCGAGCTCGGAAGCCGATCTGGCAAAGATCCTGTCCGACTTGTACAAGGGGGAGGAGGACGACTTTCTCCGCACGAATCCATTGAACGGATTCTCCATGAATAACCCTCGGAGCTGGGTAAGCGGACGTTTATCTACCCGATCCATACTTCTAAAGTCAAGTATTTTACTTTGTGATTTCGGCGCAGGAGCTGCGCCGGGAAGTGGAGGGTATATGAAGCCTAACTCCACAGCCCGAGGATCCGGAACGATCCCTTGATCCGACCTCCGAAGAGGATCCGGACATAAAGGTGGAGCTGATTGACGGGGTGTTCCACCAACTTAGCATGGACAATGCCCTAGTCGCCATTACGGCTGACTACCCCGGTTTGATTCCGGCCTCCCAGGTGACTATGACCGAGGTCTTGACACCATCATCTGATCCGTGCTCAATTCTGACCATCCTATACCGATGGTGCATCGCGGGAGGTGCCTTCAAGGCGGGAAGCCGAACCTGCGGCGGCTGACCAGCAAGGGTCAGTTCGGCCCAGCAGGCGGAAGAGGAGTGCGACGCAAATCAAAACATTGCCGCAACGGTACGGCGCACCGTTGTTTTTAAGGGAAGGATCCCTATGAGGTATATTAACGCTCATAACTTTTTCCAGGAGAAAGAGCGCTCGCCGGACAGTGTCCGGAGAGGTTGCCAAACAAGCCTCCGCCAGCCATGCTCCATCGCGTGGTCCGGAAGTGGAGGCGAACACAGGGCAAGAGCCGGATGCTCCTCTGACGGAGGATGCCGACAGGCTGTCTGCCACCCGGTCTGAGGTGGAGAGCGCCATGAATCACAGGCGTCGCCGGACAGTTCTTCGTGACGCGTGTTTCTCCCGGGAGGCATTGAATGCCTTTGATGCGGGAAACACGCACCTCCGTGCTGCTCAAGATGGTTTAACCAGAGCCACGGAGCAGTATGTGAAGGACATACGGGTAAGTAATTTTAATAGTTATATATGCTAGTAGCCCCCGAGACTTAAAATAGTTAAAATAACTGATTTAAGGATCATTTATTATGCAGGATCTTACGGAGAAGAATACCCACCTGTCCCAGGAGCTCCAAGAGTGCAAGGCCCAACTTGAGGCCGCACTGGCCACCACAGGGGGAGCCACAGAGACCCCCGCTGGTAATACGTACTTCGAAAAGATAAGTAGTTAACAAAGTGCGGCGTGTGCGTAAATCTGACAATAATATTGCAGAGGGCGCCAGACTAGATCCGGACAAGGAACAGCTACTGTGTCAGCTAAAGGCCGGCGAGAGGGTGCTTATGAAGGTGCAGCAGGAGAGAAACAAGCTCCAAGATGCCCACACCCAGCTAGGAGAAGAGCTGAAAGGTGTTCGGGCCCAGCTGTCTGGCTCCGTGAAGGAGAATCAGCGGCTTCGTCGCGGCATTTATAGTAAGTGCTTGAGAAAATTCCTTTGAAAAGAAGAATTCGGCGAGGAAGTCGATTGACAAAAATGTGTCTTTAGGTGTGCTCACAGGTCGCCCTGCGGAGGAAATGCCTGGTTCAACAGGTGACCAACTTCCCGAGCTGGTTCGACTGCTCGAACGTGTTCGGCAGGCAATGAGTGGCGTTGTTCAGGCTTCATGGCCTTCCGTCTCCCTACCCGAGGGCCTTGGAGAGCTTGCTGAGAAGCTTCAGGGAGCATGGCGACGCCTCCGTCTATGGAAAATATCGGCCTGCCGTCAAGGCGCCAAGGAGGCCTAGGCTATGGTGAAGACGCAGTACCCGAAGGCTGACCCAAACCACATGGCCGAGGTCGGACCTGCGGGGCCTCATGGGAAGGAGATCCCTGTGAGCTTGATGCGCGGCCATGTAGAATTGGCCGCGAAATATTCCCAACAGGACTGTAAATTAGGCAGCCTGTTAGATGGGATTGAAGAGGAGGACAATCAGTCAGTTTGACGATGTAATTTGAAATGACATGTAAAATGCCTTCTAGCCGGATTGTAGATCGTTTGTCTTTGCGGACCTTTTCGCTTCAACCTCCGGACCCAACAGTCCGGAGTGTGTCCGAATAGCCTTACGGTTATAGAAGAACCGGGGCATGCGTGGAGACAAGGCGTCGGGGTCATAATTGCTT
Source organism: Triticum dicoccoides (assembly GCF_002162155.2). Lineage (NCBI taxonomy): Eukaryota > Viridiplantae > Streptophyta > Magnoliopsida > Poales > Poaceae > Triticum > Triticum dicoccoides. The sequence goes on along the minus strand of NC_041385.1, from coordinate 314,091,230 downwards.
TATCAGACAAGTGCCCAACTAGCTATGTTATATTACATGGTTAGTAAGAAACATCTTCCAGGGAGAATAGTTCCGTTAAGGGTTCCTTTCCCTGGGAGGCATGCCCTAAAGTGCATGTCCGGACTGCGAAAATAGCAGAAAAAACATCTGGGGGCAAATAAATAAGTAAGTAATAAATCATCTTTCAAGTGACCGACCGAATATTCTCTTAAGAATGCTAGCTTTCGGTTTCACCCAGTCTGAGGTACACATCCGGCTGACCCGGCAGTAACAATCGCAGAGGTGCTCCCTTTACCTCCTAGCCGAACAATCGGGAACATAGGGGTAAGCACAGGAGCCAGGCAACCCAGCTTGGCCAAAACTTAAGTCATATCGATGCATATAATGGTGAATAAAAGGTACATGCAGAAGTATGACACATGTGTTGGGCATGAAGCCTGTATAAATAAGCTTCTATTAAAGAAGCCCCCAGGTATAACGAGTGCTAGGAGCACATCGAGTGTGTGCAAACAATGCGCAAATCGGCCTATCAAAGGTCTTGAAAAAAAAGTGGGAAGAAGGAGGGGGACAAGAGATAGTGAAAATGTAAAAAGGTGAACGGATGAGTGAGACGAACTCTGAGTCCGGCGTTAGGCGTAGAATCTTCGGAGACGGGCTGCATTCCATGGGTTCGGCTCGAGTCGGTTGTCAGATGCCTTACGTAGATGGTATGCTCCGCGGTCAGGACTTGGTCGTTGATGAAGGGACCTTCCCACTTGGGCTTAAGTTTGTCCTTTTTCTTGTCCGGCAGGCGTAGAACAAGTTCGGCAATATTGTAAGCTTTGGCCCGTACTTCTCTGCTTTGATATCTTCGAGCCTGCTGTTGATAAAATGCAGAACGAGCTTTTGCCACGTCCCGCTCCTCCTCTAAGGCGTGCAAACTTTCCTGCCGATCCATCTCGGCTTCCCTTTCTTTGTACATGCGCACGCGAGGTGAGTCATGAATTATATCGCAGGGCAGAACTGCCTCTGTGCCGTACACCATCAAAAATGGTGTGAATCCGGTAGTTCGGTTTGGCGTGGTCCGCAGCCCCCAGAGTACGGAGTCGAGCTCCTCTACATAGTGCGTGTTAGATTCGTTGAGGGACCGCACTAGTCTGGGTTTGATGCCGCTCATGATTAGACCATTTGCTAGCTCGACTTGACCGTTAGTTTGAGGGTGATAGACTGAAGCGTAGTCGAGCTTGATGCCCATGTTTTTGCACCAGAGTTTAACGTCGTCGGCCGTGAAATTCGTGTCGTTATCAGTGATGATGCTGTAGGGGACGCCAAAACGGTGTACTACCCCGGATATGAAGTCTATCACAGGTCTGGATTCTGCCGTTTTAACCGGCTTGGCTTCAATCCATTTGGTGAATTTGTCCACCATGACCAATAAGTATTTGTGCTTGTGAGTTCCCCCTTTAAGGGGTCCAACCATGTCAAGCCCCCAGACCGCGAACGGCCAGGTGATGGGTATAGTTTTGAGGGCGGTGGGTGGCATGTGGCTCTGATTAGCAAAGAGCTCGCAACCGACGCATCGTTGGACTAAGTCCTGAGCATCTGCCCGGGCTGTTGGCCAATAAAATCATGTAAGGAAGGCCTTGCCTACAAGGGCCCGGGCTGCGGCGTGGTGCCGCCGAGTCCGGCGTGAATTTCAACCAGGAGATTTCGCCCCTCCTCTTCGGAGATACACCTTTGAAGGACTCCGGTTGTGCTTTTCTTATAAAGTTCTCCCTCATGGACCTTGTAGGCTTTAGATCGCCGAACTATGCAGCGGGCCTCGTTTTGGTCTTCGGGAAGTTCCTGCCTAATTAAGTAGGCTAGGAATGGTTCCGTCCACGGGGAAATTAGTGCCATTATTTCGTGGGCTGAAGGTGTTATTTCATTGGCTGAGCCGCCGATCGTGTCAGAATTGTCTGAGTTAGGTGATGCAGCTGGCTCCGGATTGTTATTTTCGGACTCCTCTTCCCATAATATGGATGGCTTAAAGAGTCGTTCCAGGAAGATGTTTGGAGGGACGGCGTCACGTTTTGCGCCGATGCGTGCTAACACGTCTGCTGCCTGGTTATTATCCTGGGCTAGATGATGGAATTCGAGTCCTTCGAACCGAGCTGACATTTTTAGGACGGCGTTGCGGTAAGCTGCCATTTTCGGATCTTTGGCGTCAAAGTCTCCATTTACTTGGGATATTGCGAGGTTTGAATCCCCGCGCACCTCTAGGCGTTGAATGCCCATGGAGATTGCCATCCGGAGGCCGTGTAGAAGGGCCTCGTATTCGGCTGTGTTGTTGGAGTCCATGTACATTATTTGAAGTACGTATTGGACTGTGTCTCCAGTTGGGGACGTCAAGACGACGCCAGCCCCCAAGCCAGCCAACATTTTGGATCCGTCGAAATGCATGATCCAATTGGAGTACGTGCCGTACTCTTTAGGGAGTTCGGCTTCGGTCCATTCGGCGACAAAGTCAGCCAGGACTTGCGACTTTATAGCTCGCCGTGGTTTGTAGGTTATGTCAAATGGTAAGAGCTCAATGGCCCATTTTGCAATCCTGCCCGTTGCGTCGCGATTGTTTATAATATCGTTGAGAGGTACTTCGGAGGCCACCGTTATGGAACATTCTTGAAAGTAGTGTCGCAGCTTCCGGGATGCCATGAACACCGCATATGCTATCTTTTGATAATGTGGGTACCGGGACTTGCATGGAGTTAAGACAGTGGATACGTAGTACACTGGTTTTTGAAGAGGGAATCTGTGCCCTTCAGTTTCTCGTTCGATGACGAGTACCGTGCTGACAACTTGATGTGTTGCCGCGATATATAATAACTTAGGTTCGCCCAGGTTGGGCGCGGCCAGGACCGGATTTGTTGCCAGTATGGCCTTGATTTCTTCGAGTCCGGCCGTGGTGGCATCCGTCCATTCGAAGTGTTCGGTGCGCCGGAGGAGGCGATAGAGGGGCATAGCCTTTTCTCCCAAACGGGAGATGAAGAGGCTTAGAGTCGCTACACACCCAGTTAGTTTTTCTATTTGCTTGAGGTCTTTTGGGATATCCAATTGTGACAGAGCTCGGATCTTGGCTGGGTTTGCTTCAATTCCTCTACCGGATACAATGAAGCCCAAAAGCTTTCCGGCCGGTACTCCGAAGACACACTTTTCCGGGTTGAGCTTAATGTCATATGCTCGGAGGTTGTCAAATGTCACCCTCAAGTCGTCTACTAGAGTTTCGACGTGTTTGGTCTTGACGACCACATCGTCTATGTATGCCTCTACTGTTTTGCCTATCTGGGTAGCCAGACATGTCTGAATCATGCGCTGATATGTTGCGCCGGCATTTTTGAGTCCGAAGGGCATTGTGTTGAAGCAGAATGGCCCATATGGAGTAATGAATGCCGTTGCGGCCTGGTCTTTTTCCGCCATCTTGATTGGGTGGTATCCGGAGTATGCATCGAGGAAGCACAATGAATCGTGCCCTGCGATAGCATCGATGATTTGGTCGATGCGAGGGAGAGGGAAAGGGTCCTTTGGACAGGCCTTGTTAAGGTCTTTGAAATCGACGCAGAGGCGCCAGGATTTGTCCTTTTTTGGTACCATTACCAGGTTGGCTAGCCAGTCCGGATGTTTGATATCTCTGATGAATCCGGCTTCTAAGAGTTTGGCTAGCTCCTCTCCCATTGCCTGTCTTTTGGGTTCGGAAAATCGCCGAAGAGCTTGTTTGACTGGCTTGAATCCTTTTAGGATATTTAGGCTGTGCTCTGCCAGCCTGTGTGGGATTCCTGGCATGTCTGAAGGGTGCCAGGAAAAAATGTCCCAATTTTCCCGAAGGAATTCTCATAGTGTGGCTTCTACATCATGATTTAATTGTACCCCAATGGATGCCGTCATTGTGGGGTCCGTTGGATGCACCTGAAATTTGACTATTTCGTCTGCCAGTTTAAAAGAGGTGGACTTGGACCTCTTATCGAGTATCACATCGTCCCTATCCACCATGGAGCGTAGCGCAGTTAATTCCTCTTCCGCTAGGGCTTCGGATAATGCCTCTAGGGCCAGTGCGGCTGTCTTATTTTCAGCGCGGAGTGCTGTATCTGGATCACTGGAGAGAGTGATTATTCCATTGGGTCCAGGCATTTTGAGCTTCATGTACCCGTAATGGGGTATAGCTTGGAAGATTGTGAATGCCTCTCGCCCTAACAAAGCGTGATATCCGCTGCCGAATGGGGCCACTTGGAACGTGACCTCTTCGGACCTATAATTGTCCGGCGAGCCGAACACTACATGTAGTGTGATTTTTCCTGTGCAGCGTACTTCTCGACTAGGGATTATTCCCCTGAAGGTTGTGCTGCTTCGCTCAATGCGGCTCTAGTCAATTTCCATTTTTTGAAGGGTTTCCTCATAGATGAGGTTTAATCCGCTGCCGCCATCCATGAGTACCTTGGTAAGACGAAAGCCGTCCACTATCGGACTGAGGACCAATGCGGCTGGTGCTCTAGCTGTTCGGAATTTAGGTTCGTCACTGGCATTGAAGGTGATAGCCGTGTCGCTCCAAGGATTTGTTGTTGCTACTTGGTAGACTTCAGCAAGACTGCGGATTGTTCGTTTCCGCATGTTATTTGATGCGAAAGTCTCGAAGACTGTTAATACCGTACTGGTGCTGCTGGGCTGGTTGCCCGGGGCTAAAAAGCCTTTGCCACTTTTGGCCACCTGCCGTAATATCCAACATGCTCGAAGGCTATGTGTTGGAGTGGCGCCCTCCGTACTGTGGATTTTGCAGGGTCCATTGAGCCATCCCTCCAGTACGGTTCTGTACCCTTTATGGGGTTTTTTATTTTTGGTTTTCAACCCAGGTGCTTGAGTATGACGCACCCTTTTATTTCGGACTGGGGTTGTATTCAGGGCCGGATTGTCCCAAAACCTAGTTTCGGTTTTCCAGGCACTTTCCATCGAGCAGTATTTTTGTACAATGGTCGCTAGGTCGGCGAAGCGTGTAACTTCGCGATGACTGATGGCGTTTATGATTCCCTTGTCCGTGCAATTGTTGCAGATGATTGAAATTGCGCTTTCTTCACGGCAGTCCTTTATCCTGTCCATAACCAGGAGGAATCTGGCCCAGTAATGATGTACTGTTTCATCAGGCTCTTGCCGTATTTGAGATAGATCACTTATGTTTGGGTGGGCGGGTGGAATCAAGTTCGGAACCCCGCCCAATCTGAGGCTCAAAGGCCAAGAAGCTTCCGGATTCGGAAGCTTGGTTTGCTGGACGCTTTCCAACGAATCTGGTCCGATGCCTGACTTTAGGTTTAGTATTTGATTAGCGTCCATCCCTCCACGGGAATCCGGCATGGAGGGATCAGGAATCTGGACATAGTTGGTTTTTAACATAGAGGAAGAGTCGCCGCATTGTTCCTCTACCACGACAACGTGGTGGGTAACCTGGGGAGAGTTAATTTCTCTTAGATCGGTTTTAAGCCCAATCTGATCGTAGTCGGTAGCGACTCCCAGGGCGGTGATGTGATCCAAGAGCTTGTTTACGGAGGAGAGCTCAATCGGATCTAGCTGCTCGACGAATTCCGAGCTGACGTGAAGACCGCTTTTAATGACCTGAGAGGTCATTGTCGGAGCAGTAGCCGAACATGCGGTTATAAGAAAACCGCCTAGCCGGATAGTCTGGCTGGCAGCCAAAGCTCCCTTGACGATGGTGCCGTCTTTGAAGACGGGAAAAGGCATCCTTCCTGATGGTGACGGCACAGAGGAACTCTCAATGAAAGCACCAATGTCGGTGTCAAAACCGGCGGATCTCGGGTAGGGGGTCCCGAACTGTGTGTCTAGGCGGATGGTAACAGGAGACAAGGGACACGATGTTTTACCCAGGTTCGGGCCCTCTTGATGGAGGTAAAACCCTACGTCCTGCTTGATTAATATTGATGATGTGTGTTACAAGAGTGGATCTACCACGAGATCAAGGAGGCTAAACCCTAGAAGCTAGCCTATGGTATGATTGTTGTTCGTCCTATGGACTAAAGCCATCCGGTTTATATAGACATCGGAGAGGGCTAGGGTTACACAAAGTCGGTTACAATGGTAGGAGATCTACATATCCGTATCGCCAAGCTTGCCTTCCACGCCAAGGAAAGTCCCATCCGGACACGGGACGAAGTCTTCAATCTTGTATCTTCATAGTCTTGGAGTCCGCCCGATGATGATAGTTCGGCTATCCGGACACCCCCTTGTCCGGGACTCCCTGTAACGCCCCGGATCCGATGTGCCAGGTGTCCGCCAGTTATTCGTCGCTGTTGCCATGTCATTTGCTTGCGTGTTGCATTTTGTCATGTCATCATTTGCATTGCATTGCATTGCATACGTGTTCGTCTCATGCATCCGAGCATTTTCCCATTGTCCGTTTTGTAATCCGGTGCTCCTATGTCCTCAGGCGTCCCCCTCTTCTCTCTTTTCGTGAGTGGGTGTTAAACTTTCTCGGAATGGCCCGAGGTTTGCCAAGCGGCCTTGGTATACCATCGGTAGACCGCCTGTCAAGTTTCGTGCCATTTGGAGGTCGTTTGGTACTCCAACGGTTAACCGGGTAACCGTAAAGCCCCTCTCTCTTTGCATCCCAACACCCCTTCCAAAGTAGCCCAAAACCCATCTAACTCCCCTCCATGCTCTCGGTCGTTCGATCACAATCGTGTGGGCGAAAACCGCTCCCCATTTGGACTCTCCTAGCTCCCTCTACCTATAAAAACGTCCTCCTCCTCCATTTTTTCGGATCAAAACCCTAGCAAATCGCCCTCGGCCGCCACCGGATGCGTCCGCCCCATGCCGAACCCGTCCGCGCCCGCGCCCGCAGCCAACCGTGGCTTTCCACGTGGCCCGTCGCCGTCCCGCTGCGCCGCGGCCCGCCGGGGCCCATCCGGGGCCCGCGGGGCCCGGATCCGCCGCCGCCGCAGCCAGGGGTCGCCCGCGCCCGCGACCGGCCTGCGCTCGCCCGCCGCCGACCGGCTGGCGCTCGCCTCCGCCGCCGCGACCCGGAGCTCTCCTCTCTGTCGCCGCCGCCGGCCCTCCGTCTCCTCCGCCGCGGGGCCCGTCCTCCGCCGCCTGCCGCCTCTGCCGGCCGGCACCGCCTCGCGCCGCCCCTCTGGCACCGGCCCCGCCGCGCCTCCGACCGCCGCCTCGCCGACCTCGCCGTCCACCGCCCGGAGCCTCCGCGCCCGTGCCGCCTCGCCGCGGATCCGGTTGGGCCGGACCGGATCCGGTCGTCCCCGACCTCCCCGGCCTCATCCCGGCCTCCTCCCCGAGCTCCGATCGTCTTCCCCATCTTCTCCGGCGAGATCCACCGCCCGTTGACTTTTTCCCCGAGGTTGTTTTTCTGCCAAGTCCCGTATATTTTGACATTATCATGCCATGTTCGTCGCATCGTATCTCTGCATCTGTAGCTCCGTTTCGTGGGTGTAAAATGTGAAATTGTTCGCCTCGACGAGTACATAATTTCATTCCATTGCATCATATTCATTTTAGTTCATCTTGATGCCTGACTCATCGTTGCAAGAGTGCATGTTGCTGTTAATCTGCTGAAACTGTTATAACATGCTCATTTGTAATTTTTGCCATGTTTGATGTGTGCATCCTATGAGGTTGATGTCTACATGTGTTTTGAACTATGCCATGCCATCTTTCCAGGGGTCTATGCCATGTATTTTTGTGATCAATGTGGTGACTAGCACAAGCATGCAAACTAGGCCTCGTGATGTTGCTGATTTTTGTCCCTGTTCTGCTGTTATTTTGATGCCATGTAAACATGATGCTACAGAGAGATCGATGCATATTTTGAGATACTTCAGTAAGGATGTTTTGAACATATGGTTATTTTCTATCCATTCATGCCTCTGTTTGCAATTATGGAGTAGTCTAGCATGTCATTTTCATGCTCTACGTTTGCTTCAAAATGTTTCCTGGCAGATTGTTTACATGTTATTCAATTTTGCCAAGGTTGTTGTTAGTGATCCATGCACCCTATGAACTTGTTCTTGCCATGCTTAGCTTCATAAACATGTCTTCTTACTGTTGGTTGCCTTGCCATGCCATGTATTTCTATGTGGTGAGTGGTTCAAGCTCACCAACATGCCTTCATAATTCTGTTTCTGCCATGTTTGAATCTGTAATATAACTTGCCATGTTTACATGGGTGCCATCATATTTTCTGATCCTTTTTGGCTCATGGTTAGTAAGGGAATTTTGATCTATGCAATTAGTAGATTCATGCCATGCCTTTGTTTACCATGTTAAGTTCCTGTAACATGTTGTTTGATAGCTCTGAACATTGCAACCTGATGTTATTTTCTGCAAAGTCTGAACTTATTATTTGCAATCTTGCCATGTGTGTTTGAGCATGTTCTAGTGATTTCTGGAGATAGCTCAATGTTCATGTTTTGTTATGCTTTACCTGTACATCATGTCCATGCCTTTTGTTATCATATTGTGGTGCTGTAGCATATTGTTTTGATGCTTGCAATATGCCTAGTTGCTGTTTTGGACAGATTGTTGTTATGACTTGTATAGAGTGTATGTGTTGAACCGTTGCTCCGTTTTGAGTGTGCTCTATATGAAACTTGCTTGATTTTGCATGTAGTTTCATATTATCATGTTGCATCCTTGTTTTGAGGTGTTTTCTTGATGTTTGTATGCATTTTGCATCAATGCCATGTTTGACTTGTTTTGCTCATATCGTCTAGGCCGTAGCTCCGAATTAAACAAACTTCATATGTCACTTGACTAGAATCTCGTGTAGATCATCTTTGTGCATCTTAACTTGCTGTTTAACAACTTGAACATAATGTTTATTCAGATCTGGACCTATTTCGAAATATGCATATGAGGACTTACCGGAATTGTTATATGTTGTTCCCGGCCTCATTTAAACTTGCTTTGATGTGTTGTTCTTGTTTGCATCATCTCTTGCCATGAGTAGCTTCATGTAGCTTTGTCATGCATCATACTTGTTTGTGCATCATGCCGTGTTCTTGTGTGGTGTGTTTACCATGTTGTGCTTCTCTCGATAGTTCCTGTTTCGTTGCGATCGTGAGGATTCGTTCGTCTACGCTTGGTTCGTCTTCGTGGCTTCATCTTCTTCATGGACTCGTTCTTCTTCCTTGCGGGATTTCAGGCAAGATGACCGCTACCCTAGATCTCATTACTATCATCGCTATGCTAGTTGCTTCGTTCTATCGCTATGCTGCGCTACCTATCACCTGTTTATCAAGCCATCCCAAATTGCCATGAACCTCTAACCTTTGACACCTTTCCGCAAACCATTGATTGGCTATGTTACCGCTTTTGCTCAGCCCCTCTTATAGTGTTGCTAGTTGCAGGTGAAGTTGAAGATTTCTCCATGGTGGACAGGATTTTGGTTGGGATATCAGAATATCTCTTATATTATTAATGCATCTATATACTTGGTAAAGGGTGGAAGACTCGTCCTTATGCCTGGTGTTTTGTTCCACTCTTGCCGCCCTAGTTTCCCCCATACCGGTGTTATGTTCCCGGATTTTGCGTTCCTTACGCGGTCGGGTGATTTATGGGACCCCCTTGACAGTTTGCTTTGAATAAAACTCCTCCAGCAAGGCCCAACTTTGGTTTTACCATTTGCCTCACCTAGCCCTTTTTCCCTTGGGAGTCGCGCTCTCGAGGGTCATCTTTATTTTACCCCCCCCCCAGGCCAGTGCTTGTCTAAGTGTTGGTCCAAACTGAGCGATGTCCGGCGCCCCCTGGGCAATCAGGGTCTATGCCAACCCGATGTCTTGCTCATCCGGTGTGCCCTGAGAACGAGATATGTGCAGCTCCTATCGGGACTTCTCGGCACAGCGGGAGGCTTTGCTGGTCTTTTTTTACCATTGTCGGAATGTCTTGTAAACCGGGATTCCGAGTCTGATCGGGTCTTCCTGGGAGAAGGTATATCCTTCGTTGATCGCGAGAGCTTATCATGGGCTAAGTTGGGACACCCCTGCAGGGTATAATCTTTCGAAAGCCGTGCATGCGCTTATAGGCAGATGGGAATTTGTTAATGTCCAGTTGTAGATAACTTGACACCAGATCCGAATTAAAACGCATCAACCGTGTGTGTAGCCGTGGTGGTCTCTTTTCGGCGGAGTCCGGGAAGTGAACACGGTTTTTGGGTTATGTTTGATGTAAGTAGGAGTTCAGGATCACTTCTTGATCATTGCTAGCTTCACGACCGTTCCTTTTGCTCTCTTCTCGCTCTTATTTGCGTATGTTAGCCACCATATATGCTTAGTCGCTGCTGCAACCTCACCACTTTACCCCTTCCTTTCCTATTAAGCTTTGCTAGTCTTGATACCCATGGTAATGGGATTGCTGAGTCCTCGTGGCTCACAGATTACTACAACAACAAGTTGCAGGTGCAGGTTATGCGATGATCATGACGCGAGAGCGATGCTTGCTTGCGTTGAGTTCGTCTTCTGCTTCTTCGATGAGGGGATAAGTTCCAGGTCGGCAGCCTGGGCTAGCAGGGTGGATGTCGTTTGAGTTTCTGTTTGTGTTTCATCCGTAGTCGGATGAGGATCTTATGTATGATGATGTTGTATTCGTGTGGCATTGTATGCCTTTTGTATGTATCCCCATCTATTATGTAATGTTGATGTAATGATATCCACCTTGCAAAAGTGTTTCAATATGCGGGTCTATCCTTGGTGGGACCTTCGAGTTCCTTTTGGATAGGGTCGCATATTGGGCGTGACAAGTTGGTATCAGAGCCTCGACCGACCTTAGGAGCCCCCTTGATTGATCATGTAGTTTGGCCGTTGTTGAGTCTAGAAAAAAACTGTTTTTGGAGTCTAGTTATATCGGAGAGTAGGAATTCTATTTACTCCTCAGCCCCTTCGTCGCTCTGGTGAGGAATCTTGAGTAGGTGTTTTGAATTACTCCTCTTCCCCTTCAAATTTTTCTTTAGGTTCACGCAGTTGGGTTTTCGATCGTTGGTTCTCAGCTCTTTTTATCCGGTGCATTTCTCGTCAAGTCGACTCGAACCTCTTCATCTTTGCGAGTTCAATCCTCAGTTTGCTCTCAACGAAGTTATTTCTCTATCCTCAGTTGTTTTCTTTTCCCACCCGCCCACCCTTTTTCATATCAGAACCGGAGTCCGTAATCGAGTATCCATCCTACTCATGCGAAGTCTTTGCTTTCTTTCCTCAATGCTTTCAACTGGTGTCTTCTCTTCAAGTTATTCATCGTTTCCCCTTCCAAGTTGTCTTTGTTTTCCCGCCCTCCCACCCTTTTCTTCCCGG
>NC_041385.1:314074186-314079523 GCF_002162155.2 Triticum dicoccoides | reverse complement strand
CTCTCTCTCGACCATCTATCTCATTCGTGCGGAGCCTCTTCAGTCTTTCGTTAATTATTTCAACCGGTGAATTCTCGTCTCGGTGGACATTCTTCATCTCTTTTCTTCTCCGGTGGTTTCAATAGAAGTTTTTCGTTGTCGATCGTATTCTTTCCCTCGGCTCAAATATTTCCCTTTGCTCGTTCGCCTCTCGCCAGTTTATCCTTCCGGAGTGTTCAAGATATCTCAGGAGATTCGTCTGTGTTCGAATTAATTCGTGGTTGTCACCTCATTCAAATATCTCAATTGTTCCGGTGCATCATCTATCTGTTCAACATACCTTTTCAATGGTGTTTTTCTCTTCAGTGGGCCCTAACCCACAGGTCTTTTCCCAGGATCTTACCTGACTCTTCTAATTCCCCCGGAGTGATTCTCAATTCTTTCAAGCGTGACGTAAGAATGGATTCCATCAGTCACAGGCCTTCCCTAGATCGGTTTCAAATCATTTCATTGTTGGCTCAACCTCTCTGCTTTTCTTTCTACCTGAATATCTCAGTAATTCTGGTGGAGTTTCTCGTCGTCATTTGAGGATCGAACAAGAGTTTTTCCATCTTGCCCGTTCTCTCGAAGTTTCGTGATTCTAGCTTCATGTTATCCTCTCGATTTATTCCATTTGTCAGATATTCTTTCTTACCATCCGGAGTATTTCAGGAGTTGTTTTCCCATTTCTTTAACCGGAGGCCATCATTCCAGTTATCATTCTCTATTTACCGCGGTGCTTCGTTCAAGTATTCCTTATCAACTCGTTGTCTCTTTGTTCTTTTGCATCTAAATCCCCTCGAGTATATTTGTTCTTCTAAGTCTTCCTGGTGATTTAGTCTCTTTCATCAATCATTTTCGAATCCTTACGGTGGTTCAATCATATTCTTTTTCCTTTGTTATTCATTTGTTCTTTCCAATCCTACCGGTGGCTCAGGAAGACCTTCTCAAGTCTGCGATATGTTACTTCTCAATACTTTTTCAAGAAGAATAAGTAGTATGCAAAATCCATTGTTGGTCATCAATTTAATTTGATGAAGGATAAGCATACAATAAATCTTATTCTTATTTCATCCAAGTGATTAATCACTTCCTTCGGAGTTTGTTCTTGCTGAATAAATTCTAGTTCCAAGTGTTTCATCTTTTCTTTTCCGGAGTTCAAATTTCCTCGGTCATTTTGTTGGAACCTCCATCTAAATCATCGCAAGGCTCATCTTATTCTTTCATTCTTCAATTTTATCTCGTCATCCTTTTGTTACCGGAGTTCTTCATGGTGGTTCTTCATGATTAAATTCATTCTACAAGAGTTCATCAAGATTCTTGTTGGTGGAGTTCAAGTATCCTTCTTCTTGCTTCTCGAGGTGCAATTAAATCTTCGTATTATTTTGAAGTGGAGTTTTGCATTTCTTCATTCTTCTCAGCTATTTAATCTTTTCCGGTTGTGGCCGGTTATCACCTTATGATCTTAAGATGTTACCTATAAGACCACAACAAGGTTATTCTTTCGTTGTTGATTTTCTCAACAACTCCGTTCAACCTTTCCTTCTAAGTTCTTTTCATTCCATTCTTTCAATTCTTCCGGAGGCATTGCGTTGTTTATCTCATCAAGTGCCATCCCATCTTGTGAAGTTCCTGTTCTATTCCTTCCATTTTCAGCCGGAGTGCTGCCTAAATTCTTGCAGTCTTATTTGTTTCTTATCTCGTTCTAACCGGAGTGGTTTCATAGTCTATCCGATTTCGTGAGCTTTCGATTCTCGTCGTTCCTCTCTTATTCTCGAGTGCTCTCGATTCTTTCCTTCTTCTCTTCAGTTCTTGTTTCACCTCTTCCTTTTCCCTTCCGTCTCGGTCCTAAGATCTCGGGACGAGATCTCTTGTTAGTGGAGGAGTGTTGTAACGCCCCGGATCCGATGCGCCAGGTGTCCGCCAGTTATTCGTCGCTGTTGCAATGTCATTTGCTTGCGTGTTGCATTTTGCCATGTCATCATTTGCATTGAATTGCATTGCATACGTGTTCATCTCATGCATCCGAGCATTTTCCCCGTTGTCCATTTTGCAATCCGGCGCTCCTATGTCCTCGGCGTCCCCCTCTTCTCTCTTTTCGTGAGTAGGTGTTAAACTTTCTCGGAATAGCCCGAGGTTTGCCAAGCGGCCTTGGTATACCACCGGTAGACCGCCTGTCAAGTTTCGTGCCATTTGGAGGTCGTTTGGTACTCCAACGGTTAACCGGGTAACCGTAAAACCCCTCTCTCTTTGCAGCCCAACACTCCTTCCAAAGTGGCCCAAAACCCATCTAACTCCCCTCCATGCTCTCGGTCGTTCGATCACGATCGTGTGGGCGAAAACCGCTCCCCTTTTGGACTCTCCTAGCTCCCTCTACCTATAAAAACGTCCTCCTCCTCCATTTTTCGGATCAAAACCCTAGCAAATCGCCCTCCGCCGCCACCGAACACGTCCGCCCCATGCCGGACACGTCCGCGCCCGCGCCCGCAGCCAACCGTGGCTTGCCATGTGGCCCGTCGCCGTCCCGCTGCGCCGCGGCCCGCCGGGGCCCATCCGGGGCCCGCGGGGCCCGGATCCACCGCCGCCGCCGCCCGGGGTCGCCCGCGCCCGCGACCGGCCGGTGCTCGCCTCCACCGCCGCGACCCGGAGCTCGCCTCTCCGTCGTCGCCGCCGACCCTCCGTCTCCTCCGCCGCGGGGCCTATCCTCCGCCGCCTGCCGCCTCTGCCGGTCGGCGCCGCCTTGCGCCGCCCCTCCGGCACCGGCCCTGCCGCGCCTCCGGCCGCCGCCTCGCCGACCTCGCCGTCCGCCGCCCGGAGCCTCCACGCCCGTGCCGCCTCGCCGCGGATCCGATCGGGCCGGACCGGATCCGGTAGTCCCCGACCTCCCCGGCCTCATCCCGGCCTCCTCCCCGAGCTCCGGCCGTCTTCCCCATCTTCTCCGGCGAGCTCTCCGGCGAGATCCACCGCCCGTTGACTTTTTCCCCGAGGTTGTTTTTCTGCTAAGTCCCGTATATTTTGACATTATCATGCCATGTTCGTCGCATCGTATCTCTGCATCCGTAGCTCCGTTTCGTGCGTGTGATATGTCATATTGTTCGTCTCGACGAGTACATAATTTCGTTCGATTGCATCATATTCATTTGAGTTCATCTTGATGCCTGAATCATCGTTGCAAGAGTGCATGTTGCTGTTAATCTGCTGAAACTGTTATAACATGCTCATTTGTCATTTTTGCCATGTTTGATGTGTGCATCCTATGAGGTTGATGTCTACATGTGTTTTGAACTATGCCATGCCATCTTTCCAGGGGTATATGCCATGTATTTTTGTGATCAATGTGGTGACTAGCACAAGCATGCAAACTAGGCCTCGTGATGTTGCTGATTTTTGTCCCTGTTCTGCTGTTATTTTGATGCCATGTAAACATGATGCTACAGAGAGATCCATGCATATTTTGAGATACTTCAGTAAGGATTTTCTAAACATATGGTTATTGTCTATCCATTCATGCCTCTGTTTGCAATTATGGAGTAGTCTAGCATGTCATTTTCGTGCTCTACTTTTGCTTCAAAATGTTTCCTGGCAGATTGTTTACATGTTATTCAATTTTGCCAAGGTTGTTGTTAGTGATCCATGCACCCTATGAACTTGTTCTTGCCATGCTTAGCTTCATAAACATGTCTTCTTACTGTTGGTTGCCTTGCCATGCCATGTATTTCTATGTGGTGAGTGGTTCAAGCTCACCAACATGCCTTCATAATTCTGTTTCTGCCATGTTTGAATCTGTAATATAACTTGCCATGTTTACATGGGTGCCATCATATTTTCTGATCCTTTTTGGCTCATGGTTAGTAAGGGAATTATAATCTATGAAATTAGTAGATTCATGCCATGCCTTTGTTTACCATGTTAAGTTCCTGTAACATGTTGTTTGATAGCTCTGAACATTGCAACCTGATGTTATTTTCTGCAAAGTCTGAACTGTTATTATTTGCAATCTTGCCATGTGTGTTTGAGCATGTTCTAGTGATTTCTGGAGATAGCTCAGTGTTCATGTTTTGTTATGCTTTACTTGTAAATCATGTCCATGCCTTTTGTTATCATATTGTGGTGCTGTAGCATATTGTTTTGATGCTTGCAATATGCCTAGTTGTTGTTTTGGACAGATTGTTATGACTTGTATAGAGTATGTGTTGAACCGTTGCTCCGTTTTGAGTGTGCTCTATATGAAACTTGCTTGATTTTGCATGTAGTTTCATATTATCATGTTGCATCCTTGTTTTGAGGTGTTTGCTTGATGTTTGTATGCATTTTGCATCAATGCCATGTTTGACTTGTTTTGCTCATATCTTCTAGGCCGTAGCTCCGAATTAAACAAACTTTATATGTAACTTGACTAGAATCTCGTATAGATCATCTTTGTGAATCTTAACTTGCTGTTTAACAACTTGAACATAATGTTTATTCAGATCTGGACCTATTTCAAAATATGCATATGAGGACTTACCGGAATTGTTATATGTTGTTCCCGGCCTCATTTAAACTTGCTTTGATGTGTTGTTCTTGTTTGCATCATCTCTTGCCATGAGTAGCTTCATGTAGCTTTGTCATGCATCATACTTGTTTGTGCATCATGCCGTGTTCTTGTGTGGTGTGTTTACCATGTTGTGCTTCTCTCGACAGTTCCTATTTCGTTGCGATCGTGAGGATTCGTTCCTCTACGCTTGGTTCGTCTTCGTGGCTTCATCTTCTTCATGGACTCGTTCTTCTTCCTTGCAGGATTTCAGGCAAGATGACCGCTACCCTGGATCTCATTACTATCATTGCTATGCTAGTTGCTTCGTTCTATCGCTATGCTGCGCTACCTATCACCTGTTTATCAAGCCATCCCAAATTTCCATGAACCTCTAACGTTTGACACCTTTCCTATGTAAACCATTGATTGGCTATGTTACCGCTTTTGCTCAGCCCCTCTTATAGCGTTGCTAGTTGTAGTTGAAGTTGAAGATTTCTCCATGGTGGACAGGATTTTGGTTCGGATAACACAATATCTCTTATATTATTAATGCATCTATATACTTGGTAAAGGGTGGAAGACTCGGCCTTATGCCTGGTGTTTTGTTCCACTCTTGCCGCCCTAGTTTCCGTCATACCAGTGTTATGTTCCCGGATTTTGCCTTCCTTACGCGGTCGGGTGATTTATGGGACCCCCTTGACAGTTCTCTTTGAATAAAACTCCTCCAGCAAGGCCCAACTTTGGTTTTACCATTTGCCTCACCTAGCCCTTTTTCCCTTGGGAGTCGCACTCTCGAGGGTCAT
>NC_041385.1:314061077-314073951 GCF_002162155.2 Triticum dicoccoides | reverse complement strand
CTTGTCTAAGTGTTGGTCCAAACTGAGCGATGTCCGGCACCCCCTGGGCAATCAGGGTCTATGCCAACCCGGCGTCTTGCTCATCCGGTGGGCCCTGAGAACAAGATATGTGCAGCTCCTATCGGGAATTGTCGGCACAGCGAGAGGCTTTGCTGGTCTTTTTTTACCATTGTCGAAATGTCTTGTAAACCGGGATTCCGAGTCTGATCGGGTCTTCCTGGGAGAAGGTATATCCTTCGTTGATCGCGAGAGCTTATAATGGGCTATGTTGGGACACCCTGCAGGGTATAATCTTTCGAAAGCCGTGCGTGTGGTTATAGGCAGATGGGAATTTGTTAATGTCCGGTTGTAGATAACTTGACACCAGATCCGAATTAAAATGCATCAACCGTGTGTGTAGCCGTGATGGTCTCTTTTCGGCGGAGTCCGGGAAGTGAACACGGTTTTTGGGTTATATTTGACGTAAGTAGGAGTTCAGGATCACTTCTTGATCATTGCTAGCTTCACGACCGTTCCTTTTGCTCTCTTCTCGCTCTTATTTGCGTATGTTAGCCACCATATATGCTTAGTCGCTGCTGCAACCTCACCACTTTACCCCTTCCTTTCCTATTAAGCTTTGCTAGTCTTGATACCCATGGTAATGGGATTGTTGAGTCCTCGTGGCTCACAGATTACTACAACAATAGGTTGCAGGTGCAGGTTATGCGATTATCATGACGCGAGAGCGATGCTTCCTTGCGTTGAGTTCTTCTTCTGCTTCTTCGATCAGGGGATAGGTTCCAGGTCGGCAGCCTGGGCTAGCAGGGTGGATGTCGTTTGAGTTTCTGTTTGTGTTTCATCCGTAGTCGGATGAGGATCTTATGTATGATGATGTTGTATTCGTGTGGCATTGTATGCCTTTTGTATGTATCCCCATCTATTATGTAATGTTGATGTAATGATATCCACCTTGCAAAAGCGTTTCAATATGTGGGTCTATCCTTGGTGGGACCTTCGAGTTCCTTTTGGATAGGGTCTCATATTGGGAGTGACACTCCCTCACCCTCCGTTCCCAAATATAAGTCTTTCTAAAGATTCCAGGAAGTGACTACTACATACGGAGGAAAATGAGCGAATCTACACTCTAAACTATGTCTACATACATCTGTATGATGTATTCCATTTGAACTAGTATCTAAAAAGGCTTATATTTATGAACGGAGGGAGTATATGGCATTTTTTATTCCAGTCGTAACGTTTTCACTGTAAGGTGGGGCCGCAGTTGAGCAAAGCCACCCCACCCACCGGGCGTTGGCCGAGTTTAGAATTAGAAGAGCGAAACGAGGGAGGAGAGCTAGCTGTAGCAGGGACGCTGTTGTCAGATGGGACTCGTGTTTATAGAATAGGAGTACTGAGCACTCGTGCCTCTTTTTCTTTTGAGGGAAAAATTAGTCATATGTCTAGTACCACTAGTTGGGTGCGTGCGACCTATAGCTATCATCACTTTAGGTCTCCTTTTTGAACCGCGGCTACGCTTCACAGTACATAGTTTTTCACACATTTATCCTCTGATATGTACTCCTAGGCTATTTCCACATGCTCCCATTCGCCGACATGTGGGACATAGAGCATCTAGGTCGTAGTGCATGCACGACTCGGAGCATATGTCGGGGTACTTTACATTTCAGACCTCACGAATTACATGCAAACCCCCTGCAGAAGAATAAATAAATGAATTAATTACTACATGAAATTAGATTATTTTCGTGGAAACCGGATCATGTTCATTAAATTTTGGACAGAACACGTTTATAAAACATGACCGGACCTAAACCAGTCTAAGGGCCTCTTTGATTTTTCCCGCAAATAAGGGCCTCTTTGATTCGCAGGATACTGAAAACACAAGAATGGGGAAAGTATGATGGCGATGAACTGAGACGAGGAGAACTCTAACTCAGTTAGAGGTTAGAGTTAGATTCTAACCCTGAACTAACTCTAAACCAAAGAGGTGTATGGATGGCAGGGTTAGATTGACAATAAATGCTCTATCTCAATCATTTGACTACTTTGGACCCTATTTTTAGTCAGACTAAAATAAGTCCCTTGGATCCAAGCACCCTCTTGGTGTGGCCGGCTCTTCTGTGGCCTCCTCCCGCTCACAATTGACATAAACGAACCATCTATACAAATCAAGCATGCAAAACATGATAATTTTTACTTTGTCCATACAAATGAGATATCCCACTTAAACATTCAACTCGTCAATCAAGCTTCACAAAATAAAAAATCACTTCATGAAACAAAGAATGAGCTAACTCATCACGGAAGTCATTCACGATAGGAAGGGAGCCCGGAGCCCCTCACGCACCGAGGGAGGAGCACGCCATCGTTCCTCTGGAGGAAGGCTCTGTAGAGCCCAAGCCCCGGGAACCCCTCTAACGCTGGCCCTTGCGAGATGAGGTCGACACCGACATGGGTAGCAGGACCGCTTGCCGCCGACTGGGAACTTAATCTTTGGGCCTCTAGAAATAATGCAAGCCTGTAACTAAAATATGTAGAAAGGTGAACTGAATCTTTGGGCCTCTAGAAATAATGCAAGCCTGAAACTGAAATACCTAGAAAGGTGAACTGAATCTTTGGGCCTCTAGAAATAATGCAAGCATGAAACTAAAATACCTAGAAAGGTGAACTAAATCTTTGGGCCTCTAGAAATAATGCAAGCCTGAAACTAAAATACCTAGAAAGGTGAACTGAATCTTTGGGCCTATAGAAATAATGCAAGCCTGAAACTGAAATACCTAGAAAGATGAACTGAATCTTCAGGCCTCTAGAAATAATCCAAGCCTGAAACTAAAATACCTAGAAAGGTGAACTGAATCTTTGGGCCTCTAGAAATAATGCAAGCCTAAAACTGAAATACCTAGAAAGGTGAACTGAATCTTTGGGCCTCTAGAAATAATGCAAGCCTGAAACTAAAATACCTAGAAAGGTGAACTGAATCTTTGGGCGTCCAGAAATAATGCAAGCCTGAAACTGAAATACCTAGAAAGGTGAACTGAATCTTTGGGCCTCTACAAATAATGCAAGCCTGAAATTGAAATACCTAGAAAGGTGACCTAAATCTTTGGGACTCTAGAAAGATTTATTACCTCCTCAAGCAGCATCAAACAATTCCATGCGTGCACCACAAATCTATAGCAAGTTTGATCAGGATCTACTTTTCCAAATCAGAATTTGCGCTAGAGCAAGCAAGATCAATGCCGTGAGACTGAGAAGGAACGAGCAAACTCACCCCTCTCACGACCTCCCTGGTAGATGTGCCACCATCGCACACAACAGAGGGAGAAAAACGACTGGTGAAGGGGGAGCGGGGCGACCTTCGATGGCCGGAGGGAGAGGGCGGGTGGAGTAGGGCGGCGGAGGCCGAAAGGAGAGGGCGGCCGGAGGAGAGAGAGGGCGAGTGGCGCTTGGTCGGGCGGCCCTATGGGGAACATAGAGGAGTCGTGCGACATGGGGGGAGTGATCTGGTTCGGGCAGGTGAGATTTTTTAGTTCTCTTTTAGTGGGCCCGAGGATAACTAACCCAATTAGAACCTCTCCACTGGGCTAGTTTTTTTAGCTAGGTTAGAGCAAACTAGCTCAAACTAAGCCCTCTTCTTTCGATAATTTGAGGCTATTTCAACCCAAACTAGCTCTAACTCAGGGATCCAAACAAAGAGGAGTGTTACTGTACATGCTACAGTGTGGACCATAGCACATTGTTTTTATGGCCATATCACCACATTGTTTTCTACTGCTGGTTCACTGGGCTACCGTGGTTCGCACTCCTCCGACCTGAGTAGTAGTATAGTACTAGTATATACCGCATCATTCTTTGCTCCTTCTTACTACTCCGACATGTGGGAGAGCCAGCATCCGGGTCGATGTGTCATGCACCAGATTAGAGCGTGGAACGGAAGGGGGGCATCACCCCGGTCGGAGCGCCAGTAATTCATGACTATAGTGAGTGGTCATATCACAAGTCTTTCCAGCAGTAATGCTCCGTCAAATCGCAGAGCCCCACTCGCTCACCCTCCTCGCCTCTCTGTCAAAACGCCTACCCGCGCGTACTGCCCGGGAAAAGCCCCGCCCTCAACTTTTAACTACACGAAAATAGTTCGAGCTTGTTCGTTCTATATAAATACAGTATTTATTGTATGTTTATTCACCCATGGGGTTGTTCAATGAATGGAGGGGTGGGGAGCACAAGTGAATAATACTACCTCTGTCCGGGTTTATTGGTCCACATTGTATTTCGTGCCAAATTTTGACCGTAGATTAAACTAAGAAAATGTTCACGCATGTCACCAAACATTATATTTTTCAAAACTATGTTCAAATACGAATCCAATGAGATAATTGTTCTTGACATGCATTAACATTTAGTTAGTTAAATCTTTAGTCAAAATTTGGCAGAAACTATAAAAGGGATCTATAAACCAAGACAGAGGTTGTACTGTAGTAGTAAGTAGGAGTCGTAGAGTAGTCACCTTAAATAGAGATTTTCTTTTCTTTAATGCCACGTACACAAATTGAAATGCTTGTTTTGGAGAGAAAAAAGATAATCACCCCACTATATATGGACGCAGGGGCCTGAGCGCTTGCTTTACTAGGGTTGCTCTCTTCATTTTCTCATCCTCTCCAGATATAAACAAGACAACAGTAGCGACGTTTTCTCTCTGCTCACCACTGGACACAAATCCGGCCGGATCCCTTCGGCCGGTGTGTGTAGAGGACTAAAGGGTGCATCGTTCACGCAGTCATCACCGCCGAGGGAGGAAACCCACAGCTGCCGGAGGGGCCTGATCCTCTGCTCGTGTCGTTCCCTCCGACATAGCGCCGGCTCGGGAGGTCCTCCGACCCTTCTTCCTCCATGTCATATTCTCCGTAGATCCGACCTGCCGCCGCCGACATCCCGGCGACCCTCAGGTATAAGTTCTTCGAAAGCGGCCTTGCTCTACTGCCCCAGCTCCCCACGTGTCTGCATGTGCATCTTTTTCTACTCCCATCAGCTCTTCCAAAGCCACCTAAATTTTTAGTATTATTAGAGGTAAAGCTACTTCATGCATTCGAATCTAGGGCTTTGTTCAAACAACAAAGAAAGGGGTGAAAGTTGTAGCCTGAATCTAGGACTTGATTCAAAGAGGAAATAATATGGTGAAACTAGTAGAGACCGGATACCCAACCGGTCTCTTGGTCGAAAAGGGAAATAATGGGAAAATGCAGTACAAACTGGATAAGGAATAGATCTAATATTGGTTGAAAAAAGGATAGAAAGTGGCGGCTGGTGGACAAGTCAACAGAGTATGTCCAGGATTAGATTTGCTGCCATCACATAGTAAATGGTCTCCAGGATTAGATTTGCTGCCCTCACATAGTAAATGGTCTCAGAATTAGATTTGCTGCCCTCACATAGTAAAAGGTCTCAGGATTAGATTTGCTGCCCTCACATAGTAAAAGGTCTCCAGGATTAGATTTGCTGCCCTCACATAGTAAAAGGTGTCCAGGATTAGATTTGCTGCCCTCACATAGTAAAAGGTCTCCAGGATTAGATTTGCTGCCCTCACATAGTACAACGTCTCCAGGATTAGGTTTGCTGCCCTCACATAGCGTGAACAAGCTCGTCATCACCACTTTATGCCTCCTTGTAGGTACATTGTGCTGATGCGTCCACTATTGCACGTCCTTATACCAACCTTTTGCTGTTGTTAATGTAAGGGCGCATGTAAAATGAAGCGATCACACTGTTACCTTAGGGACATGTCTAACCAGTGTTATCGTTAATCTAATGCCTCCAGTGATAAGATGCAATTAAACTATGTTACAAATGACACTCCTGCTGTTTTCCCCAGTATGATAAGTAAGTTGCTCCTTTGCGCTGCTGAGTGTCCTGGTGTCCAAACGGTCCCATGCCCTTAAACCAACTCTTTAGCTGCTGTTGATTTACTATGTCTGGTAAACAAGCAATGCCACCATTAAAGTAATCCCATATTTGAGGAATCTCATTGTTGATCGTAATGCTTCTGGTAACATGAAGCATTGCTGACGTTTTAAAATTGCTACTGTCCTTGCGTGATTGCCATGAACATAATTAAGATGCTTCTTTTCATTTTGTATATGTTTCGTATATTCCTATTGACCACCAACTGTTTATTTTCTATCATTTTGTGCAGATAGGGATATCCATTTCACCTTGTTGCTATTGTGACCTTTTGGTGAATTGCACAAAACACTTTTTTATGGAACGAGTGTCTTGTGCAGTTCAACTAAAATTTCACGTGGGCAACATTTCTCAATTTTGGTGGAACTACACAAAATGGTGATTGGATTTTCCAAAATCTCTGTCAAGTTCTGCTGGTAATCTCGTGCAACATTTTATTAGCCTTTGCAAGATGGAGTCGTCACTGTTACCACAATGGCACTTTATTTAGTGGAACTGCACAAAAGGATAAGAAAATTATAGTTGCACCTTACATGAGCCGGACAGCCAACCTTAATGTTCCTCAATTTTAGTGCAACTACTAAAGAAGAACCTGCCAGCTCACAAGAGCAGGTACTTCTTGCTAGCTGAATGATGCAATCTTTGCTTCATTTTAGGTGAACTGCAGAAAAAGGCGCATGAATTGAATCATGGAACTCCAGGCAGACCTCATCCAAGTAGAGCCAGAGGTTGAGTTCAAGGAGGCCGCTATTAAAGAGAAATCGTGCTCTCTTGTCTCCTTGTTTGTGCTGTGCAAACATGTTGTGTAAACAGGAATACTCAACTACAGATGTTGTGATGGTCAAGAGCATTCGCCAAGTTCTTCAATTGTATGACATGGCTAGCCAAGATGGATTTAATCCCGATATTCACTTTTTCAAAAGGCTCTAATGGGTTGGTTTTGAATCTTGCAAGCTAGGAATCAGTGAGATGTGTAGGCATCTTTGTTGTACTTATTATTTGAATCTTATTTGTTGGTTCTGAATCTTGCAAGCTGGGAATCAATGAGATGTGTAGGCATCTTTGTTGTACTTTTTATTTGGATCT
Source organism: Triticum dicoccoides (assembly GCF_002162155.2). NCBI lineage: Eukaryota > Viridiplantae > Streptophyta > Magnoliopsida > Poales > Poaceae > Triticum > Triticum dicoccoides. The sequence continues at coordinate 314,066,907 of NC_041385.1, read as the reverse complement.
TATTTGTTGGTTCTGAATCTTGCAAGCTGGGAATCAATGAGATGTGTAGGCATCTTTGTTGTACTTATTATTTGGATCTTATTTGTTGGTTCTGAATCTTGCAAGCTGGGAAACACGGCATGATGATGTAGAGGACAACAACCATAACAAACATTTCAAACTTGGTAGTATTTTCTTTGTGAAAGTGCGACAAATGTGCTGATCGTGTGCATCGTGAGAATAATAATTCTAATTGTTGTGCATGTTGATCCTGTGGCACTGATAGAACAAGCGAATGCATTGCTTCTTTTAAGTATAAATTTCTATTAAAGCTAATTAAATTTAAGTAAAGTGACCACTAACTTCTGTTATTACAGTACCAATACAGACCCGCTCGTGAACCGACGTGTGGCCGGAGTAGGTTTCTTAATGGAGGCGTTTGAATGCGCCGAGGTGCATCTTCTACCGGGCGTGCAGCGGACGAGGGAGGGGTAGTAACTATTGTCGCCTGTACACACTCACCTTACTGTTGAATCCAGTTCTCCAAGAGCTGAAAAACGAACTGCTGCCACTGCCTACACACATTTGTTCACTCGAAGAGACTCCAGTGGCGATCCGAGGGGTGAGCCTACTGGATATGGACCTCAGCAAGGAGTTCCCCTTTGAGTTCGCCGTTCAGTCCAATGGATGCACCAAGTTGAATGTGATGTACACCAACGATACGGACTCGGTGAAGCTCTGCCTCGCCTCAGTCGTATGGATGCACCAGGTTCTGGAGCATTCGCCCGTTTCATCGGCAGCGCCGACTGCCTTTGCTACGGTGGAGAGAAGGAAGAACGCGACGATTCGGCCATCTGGTACAACAAGCTTGTCGACATCCAGAAGCAATACAAGATCATCAACAACGGGCAGGAGAAGGACTCCATGGTTGACCTTGCTGAGACCATCATCGACCCCTGATATGCCAACATGAAAGAAGAAGACCTGAACACGTGGGAGGTACCTCTGAATCTAGCATACATAACCTACGCGGCCAAGGACGCATACGCATGCTACGACATGTACAGGCAGATCTTGGACATGAGGGCATGTCTGCTTCCCGTAACCGACGAGTACACGGACAGTCGCAGCGTCATGATCAAGCGTGCCAGGAAGGTCTAGATGTTGTACTTTATCTGTTTATAAGCACCTTTATCATCTGAGTGTTTCATGCATTAGCCTATGTGTCGTAATTATCTGTTTTGTTCGAAATATTTCTATTAAGAACCCATTAACCTGATTGCTTTTTTAGTGGCTATTTGCTTATGTATGTAAACTAGTTCACTTGTCCGTAAAAAAATAGTTCACTCGGCTGCCGTGCTTTGAATCTCCTTCCTCCGAACATATTCCTCTCCTCAGGTGGACCCAGCAGGTCTCTGAATTTTCTCCCACTTTCTTTGTCGATGTAAACTGAGTTTTCTCCCAGTACTTTCCCCTAGAACCAACTCAACTGTCCCACGTCTAGCCTAAAAAAATAATACCCCACGTACTATTAACTCATCAAATTAAAACGATATTTTATTTCGTAAGTTGAAAGTTCTTACATAATAATAATAATAATTGTTTATATATAACTTGCCAAGTTAACTCCTAGTGATTGCGTACATAAGCTTGCAAAGATTTTACTGACGTGCAATCATGTGTTTATGTTTTTATAGCATTTCTCCGTCTAGCCCAACATAATATTTTCACCCAGCCCAGCAAGTCCGCGGATTTCAAGAAAAATGCAAATGGGATTTAAACGGGCTGCATAGATGGTACATCATTGTTTCACCCAGCCCACCAAATGGACTAAAAAACAAATGGACTGGCTGACATGTGGGCCAGTAGGTCGAAGCCTAAGAAGGTGTTGGATTTACATCCAACAGATGGCATTCTTCTTCAATCTCTCGTCTTCTTCCCCCACCGCTGTCGGAACCGCCTGCTCCAGTCTTCGGCATCCAACGGCGTTGTTTTGCGCTCCTTAGCGAAACGCTACCCCGCCGACGGCCAGGCCATCCCTCCACTCCGCACCTCCTGTTATTCTCTGCCGAGTGTAGGCCCACCCCGCACCCGAACGAGTCAAGTTTCCCACTCCTCTCCGTCTGCGACTCCACTACCGCGTCTTCCCCATCTCCGAGTCATTCCAGTCTGGGTCCTCACCGTCGTCCACCGCCTCGGTGCGCTCGGTGCAGCGTGGTCAACATACAAGAGTAATTGGAAGAGGACTGTATGTGGAGAGCTTGACGGTTGGGACCCACGAGGTCCATGGTCGCACGCAAGGAAAGTTCCTCCTTATTACGCACTGTACGTGGGAAGGGCTTCTGTATTTCGCGAAAAAAACGTTCCCCCCGCTGACAGGTCGGACTCACCAGCTATATCTTCGCACGCAAGGAAGTGCCTCCTTATTACGCACCAAAAAATGAATACCCCCTGCTAGCTGGGACCCACCATAGTGGGTGGCTGACTTGTGGGCCTACTAAGTTGACGAGGACGGAGGGCTTTGTCAACTTAGTCAATATGAACGATTCTAGCTCCAGTGACCGTACGATGTCCATCCAACGGCCATAGTGCTTCTTCAACCTCTGGTCTTCTTGCTCTAGCCGCCCAAAGCAGCGCCATCGTGCCGCGTACTCCTTCCTCTCGTGGCCGGCTATGATGCCGCGGAGGCCTCACCGCCCCTACTACTCCCACCAGTGGCCCAGGGTATCCCTCTACTCACCCACACCCCCTGTTATTCTGCGGCGACGGCAGCCTCACACCGCAGCCGAACCAGTGAACCCTCATACTCCTCTCCCCGTGGGCATCCACTGCCGCGTCTTCCCCAGCTCCGTGTCGTCCCCTTCCTAGGCCTCTCCATTGTCCACCGCCTTCGTGCTCTCGGTGCGGCGTGGTCAATGTGGTCAACGACCGACTTCCATCGGAAGAGTACTGTACATGGAGAGGCTGACAGCTGGGTCCATGGCCATAGCCTAGTTTTTTGTGATTTGCCAAGTAAGTCGCTTTGTCAGGCCTGTTGGGCTGCAAATCTTTCAAGACGAGGAGAGCTTCATTCGGCTGGCCGAGAAAATGGCCTATCTGTAATGAGAAATGGGCTGTACGTTTTTAAGACACATCAAACCGGCAATTAGTTTCAAATATCTTTTTTTCATTTCGAGATTTTTATGCGTGGAGAATTTGTTGGATTTTATATTATATACATTTATTTTTAAAATCAGTTTGAATGTGAGTCGAAATTTCGGGATTAAAAACAGTTCAGACCGCACCGAAATATGCAAAATTTTGTATATTTTTTTAACCGTGGCCATAATATGGTCTGTAATGCTAACAAAAATAATATGGGCTCGAAAAAAATCTTAAGAATTAGCAAATGGGCTGTAAATTATTAGAAATAATTGCAGATGGGTTGTATGCTATTTTCCACAGATTTGAGGCTTTCCTAAAAAAAGGTTGACACGCAAGCAGTGGCTGTTGGATGTCCATCCAAGGGTCGTCGTGCTTCTTCAATCTCTGCTCTTCCTGCTCCAGCCGCTCAAACAAGCACCGGCGGGACTGCCTGCTCCCTCCTCCCCGCGACCGGTTGTGCTGCCGCGCAGGCCTCACCGCCCCATCGTACTCCCATCGCTGGCCTAGCCATCCCTCTACTCACTCACACCTGCTATTATTCTCCGGCGACGGAGACGAACCAGTAAACCCTCATACAGTCGTACTCCCCTCCGCGTGGGAAACAACTGTCGAGTCATCCCTACCTCTATGTCGTTCCATTCCTAGGCCTCGCCGTCGTCCACCGCCCTGGTGCTCCCGGCGCGGCCTGGTCAACGTGGTCAATGACTGACATGCATCTGTACATGGAGAGGCCGACAGCTGGGTCCACGACCGCACGCAAGGAAATGCCTCCTTATTACGCGCAAAATAATGATTCCTCCAGCTGACATCAGGGACCCACCGAAAGGGCCTCTGTATTTCGCGAAAAAAATGTTACCGCCACTGACAGCTCGGACCCATCAGCTATATCTTCGCACGCAAGGAAGTGCCTTCTTATTACACACAAAAAAATGAATACTCCCCTGTTAGCTGGGAACCAGTATAGTGGCAGGCTGACTTGTGGACCTACTAAGTTGACGAGGATGGAGGGCTTTGTCAACTTAGTCAATATGCACGATTCTAGCTCCAGTGACCGTACGATGTCCATCCAATGGCCATAGTGCTTCTTCAACCTCTGGTCTTCTTGCTCCAGCCGCCCAAACCAGCGCCGGTCGTGCCTCGTGCTTCTGACTCCCGTGGCCGGCTGCGATGCGGCGGAGGCCTCACCGCCCCCTACTACTCCCACCGCTGGCCAGGCCATCCCTCTACTCACACACACCCCTTGTTATTCTGCGGCGATGGCAGCCTCACACCGCAGCAAACCAGTGAACCCTCATACTCCTCTACGCATGGGCATCCACTGCCGTGTCTTCCCCGGCTCTGCGTCGTCCCCTTCCTTGGCCTCGCCGTCGTCCACCGCCCTGGTGCTCTCGGCGCAGCATGGTCAACGTGGTCAAGGAACAACTTCCATCAGACGTTGACTGTACGTGGTGAGGCTGATAGCTGGGTCCACGGCCGCAGCAAGGAAGTGCCTCCTTATTACGTGCAAAATAATTATTCCTCCACCTGACAGCAGGGACCCACCGGACGGGCCACCATATTTCGCGAAAAAAGTTTCCCCCCAGACTGCTGGGACCCACCAGCTACACCTTCGCACGCAAGGAAGTGCGTCCGGGCAAAAAAACGATTCGCCCCCCTGACTGCTGGGACCCACCAGCTACATCTTCGCACGCAAGGAAGTGTGTCCGAGCAAAAAAAACGATTTGCCCCCCTGACTACTGGGACCCACCAGCTACATCTTCGCACACAAGGAAGTGCGTCAAGGCAAAAAAAACAATTTGCCCCCCCCCCCGACTGCTGGGAGCCACCAGCTACATCTTCTCAGGCAAGGAAGTGCCTGACAGTCGGGACCCACCTGGTCGAAGCGTACGTAGCGTTGTCATTCTGGTCGCGAACGTGTACATACAGACTGGTCGATGTAGAGGCGCGCACGTAGCATGCACACGTACGTACAGTGGTGAGGGTGCAAGAAAGGAAATACGGCCACGTACGTACATACGGGCAAGGTCTCGAACGCCTACTCGCACATACGTACATGGCTGGGTCGGAACGGAGAAACAACGTCGTCGTCGTGTTCATGGGGAGCCAACCGGCTGGGTCGGAACGGAATGCGTGGTCATGTTCATCGGGAGGGCTTGGACGGAACAGGCGATGGAACGAGGCCTGGCGTACCGCAGAACGGAGGAAACGGCCTTGTGTTCGACCGGCCACGTTTGGAACGGGGTCCTGTTGATTGGGAGGTATGTGGCGTACCGCAAAACGGACGAAACGGACCTCCTACGGTCGAAACAGGGGTCCTGTTGATCGGGAGGGGTGTGGTGTACCGCAAAATGGACAAAACGGACCTCCTACGGTCGAAACGGGGGTCCTGTTGATCGGGAGGGGTGTGGCGTACCGCAAAACGGACGAAACGGACCTCCTACGGTCGAAACGGGGGTCCTGTTCATTGGGAGGGGTGTGGCGTACCGCAAAACGGGACTCCACAGGATCCTGTTCAGCTCCACCGTCGACCTCCTCCAGCCTCCACGGGCTACCGTTGACTTCCTCCAGCCTCCACGGGCTCCTGTTCATCTAGCCTCCGCCGTTCGCTACTCCACCGGCTACTGTTCAACCACCCCTCCACGGGCACCCCTCCACCGTCTACTGTTCATCCAGCCCTCCACACCACGGGGTCCTGTTCAACCACCCT
>NC_041385.1:314020621-314060629 GCF_002162155.2 Triticum dicoccoides | reverse complement strand
ACGCTCACTGTTCATCCAATCGATCAGCTTCAGTTAGCAGCAGTAGCGAAGGAATAGCTCCATCGGGTTCAGTTAATAGCCATCGATTGATCGCTTGGGTTCAGTAACGCGTAGCCTGCAGTGCAATTGCTCGGGTTCAGTTAGAGCGAACGCCTCGCACACACACGCGTATGTGTACGAGAGAAACACGCATCACTCGGCCCCCGACCTCCCACCGTAACCGGCAACTCCCCGAAATTTTCCTCCCCCTCGCTTCTACCACGGTTTTTTCCGTCATGGACGGCCCAAAGAATGTCATGCATCTGCGTCTCCTGCCCGCCCAGGACAAAAAGCCCATTTTCTTTCATGATTTTTTGTCATAGAAGTAGGATCCCACCACATCTATGATGATACCGGGTTTTGTCACAATTATCGTCATAGAAGTGTCATATGTATGACAGAAAAAAATTCGTTCGGCCCAAAATGTCACGGATGTGTCTTTTTTTTGTAGTGAAGGCGCTGGACGAGAACAAACCTCGTGAAGCAGTGCCTTATTTCTACCGAAACTACTAAACTAGCCCAGTAGCCAAGTGACACTACCCGGCCGTTGTTCCGCCCGGGTTCAATTCCACCTGATTCAGGGAAAATATCTCCAAATTTTTGGCCTCTACCATTATTGACATGTGGGTCCCCATTGTCATCTACGCACACCACCACAAACACTTGCCAAAACTTCGTCCCTCGTTTTCTCTGTTCTTCACACACTTGACATTGTGTGGGCATTTTGAAGATAGCATATCTTTTTGACTGTGCATCATATGAAGATGTGATATTCATCAATCTTGATCAGCATGATGTTAACTGGCTGGTAGTTCCATTTTTGACCATGAATAAAACTTCCAACATGGGGTTATCCCTATTTCAAAAGGGCGTGTTAATATAAATGCTCTACCTTTGAAACTTGCAGTTTCTTATCTGAAACTAAAACTTGCAGTTTCTTATCTGAAACTGAAACTTGCAGTTTCTTCTCTGAGAATCACATTGTCTGCACTTTTATATTCCTATGAAACTACATTTTTTAAGTGCTAAAAATAGATCTCTAGAATTCATAAAATACTTCATATGCTCAATACTGCAAGTCTGAAATTCAAAAGACATTAATATCTGAAAGTACTCTCAAAATACACAACACAAAACACAATTCACAACCTGCGAATACTGACAATCCTAAGCTCCTCCTGACAATTCACAACCTACCCAACTATTGGGCTGGGGGGGCAGTCCCTCCTATTCCTCGACGGCAGACAGCCGCCCCGTGAGATGATGTGCACGGCGAGGGAGAGGATGGGGGGAAGCATCCTCGAGCCAACTGCTTTTCTCCTCCCGCAGTTGGGTTCGGTCGATGAAGACTCCACCGGCTCGCTCTGGCACGACCCTCACAAAAATGGCACCCTGTAGATGCTCGATCCTTCAACCTCTGGTGGATGCTCCATCTAGGATCGATACTCCCACCACCGCTCCCTCACAATCGGATTCGGTGAATCTGTTTGCTCCATGGCCCAGAGGAGCAGCTCTATGTACTCCCGCGCGACTCCCTTTGGGAGTATTGCCCCCTTTTCGCTCTGTTGCAGATATTTTGACATGGATGTCGCTGTGACCGCTAGTTGGTCCTTGTTGTCAAACCAAGACTGTATCTCCAACATCCTAGCTAGCTTCACAGGGTCGCCGTCTGCAATCCTCACGTATCGGTTGTACTCCTCCATTGACCTATGTCTCCACAACACCTTCACTCGCCGGCGGTGGGTTTTGAATGGAAGAGGAGAGGAGGAGCATTGGTTTTGTATTAGAATAGGAGAGGAGCAACGCTGGTTTTGGATTGGAACAAGAGAGGAGGGCGGTGGTTTTGAAATGGAAGAGGAGAGGAGCGGCGCTGGATTTAGATTGGAAGAGGAGCGGTGGTTTTTTAAGAGGAGAGGAGCGGCACTGGTATTGGAAGTATTTTTTTTATTTTGCGTATTTTGGGTCAAAGTTTGACCACGTACTGTATTTGACAAGCAAAATCTGAATGCATGTCACCAAAAATTGTATTGTTTGGTTCATATATGAATGTACTTTCAAATTGTATAATTTTTGCAACGTATAACATATATTTTATTTGTGAAAATCATAGTTAATTATGACCTAGAATAAAAGGGAGACAAGTTAATTTGGGGTCGCTTTCTTAATTGAAGGGTATACTGATTTTGATTTTGATCTAGTCACAGCGCGCCGGCCCTCTCGTCCAATCCTAAATCACTGCCGCGCGCTCCTCTCCCTCTTCTCCATTACAAAACCACCTCCTCTCCTCTCCATCATCTCCATTCCAAAACCACTGTCTCGCCTCTCCCTCTTCTCCATTGCAAAACCACCCCCTCTCCTCTCCACCTTCTCCATTGCCAAACCATTGTCTGGCCTCTCCCTCTTCTCTATTGCAAGACCACCGTCTCTCCTCCCATCTTCCAAAGCTAGCACCAGAACTCTTAGAAAGACATCTATGGAGAGGATGCATTAGCTAATTGAGCAGATCACCGCCGGCGACCACGCAAAGTTAGCTAGGTTGAAGGAGATCCTTACTTGGTTTGAAAATGAGCGGGAGATTTCGAGGACAGTGAGGGCCATGTGGCAATGTATACAAAAGAGCGAGACGACGACGATGAGGGCGGCGATGTACTCCTCGGCGGCAGTCACGCCACAGTCCTTCGAGTTCATCGAGTATCTCCTCTGGGCGATGGAGCAGACATATTTCCCGAGGCGAAAGTCAGGCGGAGGTGGTGTGCGTACATGTCAGAGTTCAAGCATCCATAGGATAACGAATTGATCAAGTATAGTGTGCCGTTCGGGAGGGTGCAGAGTCAGCTGGGGCCACAAGAGTATTCATTCTTCCACCACAAGCGGAGGCCAGATGGCGCGGTGTCACTTCCCCGCCGTTCTCCATGGTTCCCTCGACGCTCGCCTCATTTCAAAGGCAGGGGTAGGCTTTAAGGTAACCTTCGCACTAACCTAATCTTCCATCTTCTCATGCTTACAATCAGTGTGACGGCTAATCAAAATCATGCTTACAACCAGTCTCTGAGTACTACGCCAATCACCCTAAAATAGCTTTGGACCTTTGGGTCAAAGTTGTGACATTGTGTACAAATAAAGGAAAATAGATTGGTGCTTCTTTCAAAAAAGAGTGCTCCCTAGAAAACTGCCAATATAAGCTACTAGTATTTGGTTAGAGGATTTGATGCCGAGAAAGATCCGTCCACAGAGAGTGCCACACACCCCATTGGTGGTGGTGGATGCCAATGCATGCATGGAGCATGGTTGGTGTCGTTAATTTTTACTTGGCACACCTCGCACTCTGCATATATGTCGGTTCCATCCGTACATTTGTGCAGTTCCACCAAAATGCAGCTGAATAACCCTGTTTGCACACATAATGAAAAAGCGTGATTACATATAGTGGCACTAGTTGATGGAAGATACATTAATAAATAGAAGAAAATATTGTGATAGTATCATAGTATGCCATGCTGCGAGGGCGAGATGGGCCCTGCGATGCCTCATGCGGTAGGTCTCATACTAGAAAACAACCAAATTCTCCCCGATACACCTTCTTCCAGTGATGAACATCAGTGTACAGCGGTAGTACAAGGAGGGGCCTTGAGACATTCCAATGTCTATTCTTGTGCAGATCAACTAAAATTAAGCACCCCAGTTTGCAGAAATGCTTAAACATTAACAATGGGACTAGTTGGTTAAACATATACTAACAAAGAGAAGCACTTTCTTTACCTACATTGGAAATGAAAACATAGAGAGGACACTCACTCTATTGTAACTGTATTATTACTTCATTTTATCAGTGGCACTAGGGTCGAGTAGGTGGCAAACAAGGTGTACCAAGCGTCGCAAGGATGGAGGCCGGGGGTGCTTAGACTGGGATGCTGAAGCTGGCTCTTTCAGTCCCTATCTTCCCCCCCTGATGTTTCTGTGGTAGCATTTGGGTTGTAATCCAAACTTGGTCAATCTGGTGCTGCATCCCCCTACCTGCCTAGTTTATGTGGCGAACTTGTCTCCTGCTAGTACTCATCCAGTTCTAGTAGTAGTTGCATAACTGCCCGTTTACACTGAGATGTTGTCGGATAATGGTTCTCTATGGTTGGGTTTCTTTAATGAAATTAGAGGGAACCCCCTCTTTCGATATATAAAAAAAAATCAATAGTACTAGCGGTGCCAAAACATTGCCTCAAATTAATAGTGCCACTAGATTAAGGTCCAAAATAATAACATTACTGCTTCAGCATGGCAGTACCAAAACAGTAGCACAAGAGCAGACTCAACATGCAGGATCTTTGGCAAACGGTCGGACCAAAAAGGAACATACCTCGTGATGGGAACCATATCTACAGTCAACACCATCGTAGAAGGGATGACACCAGTCACCAACATGGATGATTCAATTCATGGGACCTTTTTGTGTAGTTCACCTAACATGAAGCAATGTCCCATGAGCTAGGAGCTTCTTCTTCATTTTTTTAGAACAGGCCTCTAGCCCCGGTTCCATTTCCATCAGAAAATGAAACCCATAGATCTTCTTCTTAATTAGTTGCAATAAAATTGAGCAACATCAAGGTTGGTTGTAAAGCTCGTGGAATGTTCAACCATAATTTGGATATCATTTGTGCAGTTCAACTAAGATCAAGCGTGAAATGTATATCTCTGTTTGCACAAAAAGGTGGAAAGGAGGGTGACTAACAAGTGATGAAACATACATCAAATGAAAATAAGCATGTTCCTTATCTGAATGGCAATCCTACAAGGGTAGCAATTTCTAAAGCAGGAACATTGCTAGATATTAGTGTGGGCATTAGGATTAACTATGACAACCGCTAAGTAGGACATTACTTTAATGGTGCCATTGCTTCATTTTACCAGGAACATTACATTAACAGGTGCTACAGAGTTGGTATTTGGGAACGGGAGAGTAGCCAGACCAGGACAGTTGCATTTCTAACAAAAAGAAGCAACTTATCTTAATGGGAAATTTAGCAGGACATGAAAAACAGTGCCATTGATTCATATTACTGGAGGCATTACACTAAAAACAACATTGGTTTAACGTGTCCTTACTTTTAACAGTCCGACTGCTACATTTTACCAGTGGCATTACATAAGAGGGGCTCGGGGCAACAAACATCATAACAGGATATCTGGGTTGGTCCCATTTTTGTTCGATATAGCCACCTTATACTGTGTGAGGCTAGCAAATCTAGTGTTGGACATACTCTGTTGACTTGTCCCCAGTCCCCACTTTCTTTTCTTTTTCAACCAACAGATCGGGTTTATTTTGAGTTTGTACTAAGTTTCCCTTTATTTCCCTATTAGACCAAGAGACCAGTTGGATAGCCAGTTTCTTCTACTTTTCGCCCCATTATTTCCTCTTTCGACCAAGTCCTATATTCAGGTAACAAATCTTCCCCCACCCCCAGCCCCTTTCTTCCTTGTTTGAACCAAGTAGTACTAGATTCGAGTGCATGAACTAGTTTTACCTCTTAACAGTAAAAATTTAGGTGGCTTTCGAACAGCCGATCGATATTTTCTACGAGGGGTCCTGAGAAATAGTAAAATATACAAATGCAGCGATGTTAGGAGCTGGGGAAGTAGAGCAAGGCCGATTTTGAAGCAAGTTATACCTGAGGGTCACTGGGATGTCTATAGGTGGGCGGCGGGAGGCCAAATCTACCCACATTACGATAGCAAGGAAAAAGGGGTCCGAGGCCCTCCCTAGCCGGCGGTGCCTGGGAGAGAACGGCAAGGCACGCTGCTCGGGATGCGCTGGCAGTGGGTAAGAGTCATCTCCGAGGACGACCGTGTGAACGTTGCACCTTCTCACCTTCCCCGACGGAGAGGATCCGGCTGGATCTATGACCAGCGGTGAGCAAAGAGAGAGTGTGGACACCGCTGTCCTGTTTAGATCTGGAGAGGACAAGACAGTGTGAACAGAGCAACACTAGCAAGCAAGTGTGGAGGCTCCTGCTTATATAGTGGAGTAGTTTTCTTTTGCCTACTAGAGTCGGCTTGACCTCGTCAATGACTGTCGAGAAGTCTTCATGCACGTGCCCTGGAGGCGCAGTTGTCGTCATTTTGATCTGAAGCACCGGATAAACATATAACACGAAAAAAAGCCACATGACAAGAAACCATAACTTCACTGCCCCAAGGAGACAACATGAATCCCGACGGACAAACTGGACGAGGATCAAAGTTCAATTAAAGATAAACTCGCAGAAAAGTGGTCCATCGATAGATGTTCTAATTAACATAGCCGACTTGACCTAGATGGTAGCCGAGTAGTCTACGTGCATGTGCCCCAAATGACCAGTGCCTTCGAGGAACTCAGTTGTCGCTGTTTAACCCTCCCAGTGATCCAAAGCACATGACACCTAATATTGCGAGATGACAAGAAACTTTTTTTAGATTTCTCATCAGAACTACAACCCTGTATAACACAGCTTGCATGATATGTAGACGATAGCCAATCCAGCCGTGTCTGCTAGAGTCTGGTCACATGCATGGACGAATTGATCTTCCGTATCATGCAGGGATCATCTGGTCACCGACGGCTGTACAACACTGATCTAGTACTATCACTCGTCTCTCTCTTCTATTAACTCACCCGACTTCCGGGGTCGGGGAGTGTGCCTATGGTCGGTTCGCAATTGCGCGCCCACATGTGTGTGCAAATGCAATATGACGCGCGTTCAATTCGGAGAGCGGCATGCCAGACCGACCGACTGTCTAGCGTGCGACGCGAATGCATTGGGCATGTTGTATACTCCGTACATGTGTACTACTATTATCTTAAGGCTTTGCTCCCTCGCACAATCCATGGATACAAAATTATATTTAAAAGTCGAGGGCGGGGCTTTTCCCGCATGATAGGAAGGGCAGTTCCGCCTAGTTGGTTTGACAGAGATGCAAGAAGATGAGGGAGTAGGCTGCTGCAAACGTAGGGCTGTGTGTTTTGACAGCGAGTTACTGCTAGACAGGTGGGGCCCCGTGATTTGACTTGCCTTTATCATTTTAACTGCGGTGCTATGACCAGCGTGAGTCTCTTGATTCCTGACCACCTCCATGGTATACATGTGCCTCTCCCAATGCTCCACAATGTAGAGCATGGTTTGCCAGCTGCTGGTGCTACATGAATATACAAACATGCCATGTCATCAAAAGTTAGTAGTATTATTTAATAGTCATACAATAGGGTTGGCTATATGGTTGGATATAAGGTTTTTCTCACTTTCTCTCTATCTCTCTCCTTGTATTAAATGCTTTTGTCTAGGAGCACGTGTAGAGGCTGTCTCTTGCATGAGAGCCCACTCCTCCACTTTTTCCATGCCTCTCTCCTCCACATATGCAAGAAAGCCATGTAAGCGGGCTTATAGCTCACTATTATACTTGCTCGTATACGTGCTAAGCCTGCCACATAGGCATAGAGTCTGATGTGGCAAGTTAATTAAGAAGAGACAGACTAGTTTGGTGACCCCAGGAAGAAACGGTGCTAAGCGCGTGTACCTAGGTGAAAAGACAATTTTGAGTCTATAGCTAATTAAATGAAGCAAGCTTAGAGCATCTCCAACAGGTTGTATGTTAGTCTTGTTGGTAAAATGTCCATGTCATCAACCAAAAAGCTATCATACAACTACTCCAATAGGTTGTATCTAAGTTATCCAATAGATGGTGAGAAAATAAATGTGATTGCTCTCTATTTCACCTTGGAGCTTGTGCAAATGTTGTTGGTTAATCTACATACAACTTTGCTCTCTATTTGACATTGGATCTTGTGCAAATGTTGTTGGTTAATCGACATACCACTTTGCTCTCTCTCCACATTTATTACATGCCACATCATCACTATGTCCTAGGTGGAAAATTTACCAACATCTATCTTACAATTGTTGGATATGCCCTTAGCAACAAAAAACTAAGCACCTATGCATTGGGCACTTGAGGTTCTAAGCCATTTAATGCCATTAGCACCTCATCTCAGCACCATTTCATTGGAAGAGGTCACTCCTTGGAAAATGCAATAAATACTACGAAGAAAGAGATAGAGAGAAGTAAAAAAAATACTCTTATAGCCAACCTTATAGCTAACCTTGTTGTATGAGTGACTAAGTGATGACTATGTATGACATACTAACATCAGATATCCTAATGCACCGTGTGAAATCTCAAGGGAGCGACCACGTGAGCGAGTTGACGGTCGTGGTAGGCGCGACCATGGTACGGGCTGCTAGCAGCCCTTGGATCTGAGATTGAATGTTGCGTGCTAAGTTGCTGAAACTTTGCAGAATAACCCTCCAGGATAGGATATGCACCCATAGATCTAGAATCACTCCATGCAACCGTTCAATCTCAGATCCAAGGGCTCTCGGAAGCTCGTATCATGGGAGCATGGAAAGCTTCGTATCACTTGTAATTTTCATGACGCTTGACGTCCGAACACGCAGATGCATGAAGCCATTTTATTGGGCTTCGAGTAGACATGACATCTAATTGGGCCCCCATAGTACTGTGCATGAATCCATTTATCCACCAGGCAAGCCACTATCCTGCCATTCGCACGCCCCACTCAACATTTTTACAATCGAAAAACCGCTAGCAGTTCGCTCCTACTTGTCCCCGGACGTCCATTAACATTACGACAGTTTGCTCCTAGTCGTCCCATCCTTTCACAATATGGTAGTTCCACTAATCCTAACCCTCCTCCCGAATCCATGGCATCCCAAATCTCCATGATCGGCGGTGAGTACAAGGTTAGAACCATCACCAGCGATGAGTTCGATGTCATCTACACCCGTTCTTCCACGACGGTGACAGGATGCCTTGCTCACTTCAGACGCATGTTTGAAAAGTCAAATGATGAGTGGGTCGCTGGGCTAGATGTTGTGTACACCACAGCCCTGGAAAAAGAGAAGAATCTAAAGGAGGAAGAGAAGATGAAGCCCACCCTGATCCAGGTTTGCGTTCATAACTTATGCTTGGTCTACCACATATGCCATGCCGACATTGAGTGCGAGGAGTTTAAGAACTTCCTCGCAGGTGGCCTATTCAAATTTGTTACTATAGATTTTACGAACAACATAACAATCATGGGTCAGATAGGCCTTGTTGTAGGCGAGCCCTTCGACCTCTAGAAGAATGGGTTGGTGCCCCCCTACCCCCCGTGCTCAGCCTTCAGTGCTGAACTTGGCACGAGCCATGGTTCATCCTGCGTACGGTAAACTTAAGAAACCTCCGCCCAAGTTTCATAGTGCATGGCAATGGAATGTACTAGATATAGACCACTTCCACTACGCTGCAATGGATGCCTACCTTCATTTCAATATCTACAAGTGTTGGATGAGGAGCAAGAGCCAAGTGTGTGGTTCAATCAAAGAAGTATCGGCCAAGAGGAAGAGGGACAAGGACGAAGTTGAGCACGTGGACGAGGAGTCTGAGTAAGGTGGCAGTGTCGTTGCTCATGGTGGTTCTAATGCAGTGTCTACTGGATTAGTTGCTTAGTTTAATTTCAGGGGTGCTTAGTTTTATTTGAGGGGTGTGTTGTGATGAGCCCCCAGCAGAACTATGTTACTCGTTACTTTAACTCTTCAGTACGTACATACTAGTATTTCTTATAGTTCATCTTGTAGTTGGTAGTACTACCACTCGTTTCTTCACATTATATGCGTACAATATATATGGCCAACATCATATAGCCAGTACTTTAGTTGTCAAAGAATTTTAGGGTGCTTAGTTTTATTTGAGGGGTGTGTTGTGCTGGACACCATTATTGTGACTCAAATCTATTTTGCCATGTTATAATGACATAGTAAATACTTATGGACTAACATGCCAACTCTCCCTCTATCTCACTACAGTACAATAAAGTGTGGGGCCTACTTGATCCCAGCGGCATTCTTATTTTCCTGTAAAATTATTCGCTTCGTTAATCCTGACAAGCGGGGCCACACTTATCATTGTGAGATAGAAAGAATCGACATGTGGGTCTAGGCTTATTTTTGTCATATAACATGGTTAACAGGTTTGACGTGAAAATAACAATGTCTAATGGCATTTTGAGCAAACATCTAACGGAACGATGGCATTTTTGAGATATCTAATTGCATTTTTGAGCAAGCATCTCACAGATCGATGGCATTTTTGAGTAGTTGTAACTTCTAATGCAAAACTGAGTAGTGAGACACAACTACTGGCATAAATAATAAAAACCCAAGAATTAAATAGGTATGCTAATTTATTTAATAGAATTTAGCACCCCATCAAAGCACGTACTAGCTTTTTTAATAGTACTATATGCATAATTTGGCGATGAGCCCTCTCTATATGGACCACCTTTTTTCTTTAATTTCATCTTGTTAGTTTTGCTCCATGGCGCAATCCATCGATACTACTATTGTACAAAAGCATAAGATTTTTAAAAGGCTAGAGGGCGGGGCAGTCTTGCTTGGTCGGTTTCACGAGAGGCCAAGGCCTTTGTGATTTGACGGCTCATTACTGCTGGAAGGCGGGGCCTTGTGATTTGACTGCTCGTATAAATGTTGCCGACTACCTAAGGAGGAGCAAAGAACTGTGCAGTATACTCAAGTTTTCCACTGGGTACAAGTACGACGGAGGAGCCTGAAACACGGTAACCCAGTGCGATATGGTGATAAAAATGATCTAATTTGCTAGTCATCAATCCCACTGCACCACTCATCGTTAGGATTGTTCTATTCATGCCTCGTAGAGAACGTGACATGTGCGACGAAACACCCGAAGCAAAAGAAGAATCACAGGAGCAAAAGAAGAAGGAAGATTATCACCCCAAAAAAGAAGGAAGACACACACACAAGTCTGGAGCACTGCTCTTTACTAGTACATGAAGGGTTGCTGGCCGCGGAGTCGTAACTGCTTCTTCATCGCCTCCACAGTTCCGCCCAAGCTGCTAGCTGGGGCTGGGTTGTCGAGGATGGTGTCCCTCCACATTCAGATTGACAGGCTCACCTCCTAAATGATTCTACAGTGCCTTCTGCTTATCTTAGTAATATGCTAATATAGGGGTTAGCTCGGTCTGCTTTAGCTTAAGAGAAGGTGGGTTTTGGTGGCGATGCAGCAATTACTTCGACATCAGATCAGCAGTTAAAGTAATTTCCAACAGTCGAACAGATATTTTGTGTATGTTGGATATAAAGATCCTTTGGGCAAGAAGTATAAGCAGCTTATATGCTTGTTTGTTCAGGAAGTGTTGCATCCTTATGCGAGTTGACGCCACACATCAAAGTAGTACTACTACTAGTAGTACTCACCCGACTACGCACCAGGCAGACGAAGCTTCGTGTCGTGTTGGTGCCATGTGCGACACGCACATTAACCAAAACATCGTGCCTCCAGCTTTGCCTCCGCATTTTAAACTTCTGAACATCAAGGACAAGGAGCAACAGGAACCTATGATAGAGCCAATTGGATGGTTGAGAACACTACAATTCGTAGCTACAGATGTGTGTGTGTGTGAGAGGACGAGTGTGTGTGTGTGCACCTCTTCTCTTCGTGTATAACATACTAAACTCAGAGTACAAGTGTATGTGGATGGCATCGACCTCGGGAGCTAGAGATGGTGCGCGCGAGAAGTCCCGAGAGACTAGGTGTGTGCGTGGGAAAGAGGGAGAGGGATGATATGTGTCAATGTAATGCGTGTGAAAAAAAAGACTAGTCTATAGCTCGCCACGAGGCTATTCCTGTCGAACGCCCTAATAACCGTAAGTTATGTATCCGACTGTGCCAGTTATTGGACGTACACAACAGTAGAAAAAGAAGTACCATGGCATATTACAAAACAGCTACACGACGGCCAAGAACAAGTGCCCACGTTACGCCATCCGAGAATAGTATCGCACTTCGAAACTAGAACCGTCAATAAATTTTGAGCTCGCTCTCGTCACATTCCAAATTACTATTCCTGTTCACACCGATCACATCGATATAGTATTTAATAGCAAACTTATTCACGCCGATCACAACCTAAACCGTTTCCCACTTAGGAGCGTATTAATACTCGGTTATAAATATTGTACTATGCTAAGATGACTGCACATTCCTTCCTCAACTCCTCATCCACAAAAGCAAACAAGTCATTCAGCATCATTCTCTTGCATCTTCCATGGCCAGCGTGAGTTCTGGGTCGAGAGATTATGACCAGGGAGAGGCGAGCAGTGAAGCGGAAGCACGAGAGATGTCCCGCCTAGCCGCGAAAGCAGTCGACAAGTCCAGCCGCACAGAAGTAGTAGCATAGAGGTCCTGCCGCGCCGTTGAAGCAGCACGGAGGTCCCGCTGCGCCGTCGATGCAGCAAACTGGTTCGGCCGCGCCGCGGAAGCCGCAGAGATGTCCTGCCGCGTCGCGTATGCAGCAGTGATGTCCTCCCACGCCGCGCCAGCCTGGGAAGATGTCTTGCAGGCAGGCGAGGACTCTTACAGGCGCATTCATGTGATCGTCCATAGCCAGATGGATCAGATCTCCGGCCGGATGAAGCTGCTGGACGAGTTGAATGCCTCGTTTGAACAACTCCAGGCCAAGCGTGACTTGCTGAGGGCGAAGATCGCCGGAAGGGCGAAGCAGGCGGAGGAGACCGTTGTCTTGTTGGAGGACAGGCGTCATCGTCAAGAAACTTATGGATGAGAATGCCATGCTCCGCATCGAGCGCGAAAGGCTGGTGGAGGAATCCGTGGTTGCTGCCGAGCAGCGTATTAAGGACATGAAACTGATGAAAGAGATCATCGCCGTTTGTTGCCAGAACTAGTCTTCGCGACCTGCAACGCATCAAGAAAGTAGAGATCACTGAGACAGATCGTTGTATGCGTCTTCCTTCTTCTTTTGCCCTTGTGTATTTTGTGCATAGCCGCATGTGGCTCTTTAATTATCTTCCTAGATATGTAAGACAATTATTATCCACCGTCATCATCCTTATATTCATCATGCTTGCTATAAGTCATAGTCGATGCTATATAGGTCCGTCGGATCTTACATCAAGATCCGTGCAGAACTTTCTTTTCAGATTTTCATTTTTCTCTCCTAATTCTCAGTCCAGTGAGACATTGCGAGGCCGTGAAACAGGGGAGCGGGCGCCATTAATGGAGACGTTGGGAGGGAGGTGCGTGCAGATAGAGGTCAAAGGGTTCTCCTCTTGATGAGCGCGCGCAGGGTTCTAATCGCATGCCTCCCGTACTCAAATAGCTACCCCACACGGCACCTCCTAGCCAATAAAAAAAGGAGACGCATGGCGGCACGTGATTAGTAAGTAGAACACCCATAGTTTCAATAATACTTGTGTTTCCGATTGTAACGTGACCGCACTTGTTCCAAAATAACTTTGTTGATTGTTAATGTGTGCACCTTCGCAAATAGGACAACAAAATTACCACATCATGTTGGTGCCATGTCATGACACCAAGCCAAGTTACATGATTTTCATGTGTGTTTTGGATTTATAGGAATTAAAAAACCAAGTTTCTCAATGCTTTCGGCCGAGCCATGACGCCCAGATGTTTGAATTTCATCATTTCTTGCATGGGACCTACAAATTTACCCGAGGACACACATGTGATTTTTTGACCAACTTTGGTGCACTGGAGCATGTGCTTGTAGTTCAAATTGAATTGTGCACATTAAATGACTAGAAAGTCAATTAATGTATAAAAAAAGCCAAACGAACCCGTAATAATTCCAAAATTTAAGATGACAGTCATATAGTTCTGTGTTGCCTCTGTAAAGAAAATCAAGGGGGCAGCGTATATCGTTTCGCACACAAAGGTGGAACTTTCCCGCTTAGAACCACGAGCCTTCTTGAGAGAAGCTCTGGTTTGCAAGAAGCTTATACCAAAACTTCTTCCAATTCGGCCAAGTTTTTTTCACAACATGTTAGTGGCATGTCATGACACCATGCCAAGTTTCATGATTTCCATCCGAGTTTTGGATTTACGAGAATTAAAAAACCAAGTTTCTCAATGTTCTCGGTCGAGCCATGACGCCCAGATGTTTGAACTTCATTCCCATTTCTTGCATGGGACCTAGAAATTCACCCGAGGACACACATGTGATTTTGCAACCAACTTTGGTGCACTGGAGCATGTGCTTGTAGTTCAAAATTGAATTGTGCACATTAAATGAACAGAAACTGAACTAATGTATAAAAAAGGCCAAATGAACCAGGACTAATCCCAAAATTTAACACGACAGTCATATAGTTCTGTGCTGCCTCTGTAAAGAAATTCAAGGGGGGCAGCATATATCGTTTGGCATACAAAGCTGGCACGTTCCCTCTCAGAACCACGAGCCTTCTTGAGAGAAGCTCCGGTTTGCAAAAAGCTTATACCAAAACTTGTTCCAATTCGGCCAAGTTTTTTTCCACGACATGTTAGTGGCGTGTCATGACACCATGCCAAGTTTCATGATTTCTAGGCGAGTTTTGGATTTACAGGAATTAAAAAACAAAGTTTCTCAATGTTTCTGGCCGAGCCATGACGCCCAGATGTTTGAATTTCATTCCCATTTCTTACATGGTCCTAGAAATTAACCCGAGGACACACATGTGATTTTTCAACCAACTTTGGTGCACTGAAGCATGTTCTTGTAGTTCAAATTTGAATTATGCACATTAAATGTCCGGAAACTCAACTAATGTATAAAAAAGGCCAAACGAACCCGAAATAATTCCAAAATTTAACATGACACTCATATAGTTCTATGTTGCCTCTGTAAAGAAAATCAAGGGGGGCGGTGTCTATCGTTTCACACACAAAGGTGGCAAGTTCCCTCTTAGAACCACTAGCCTTCTTGAGAGAAGCTCTGGTTTGCAAGAAACTTATACCAAAACTTGTTCCAATTTGGCCAAGTTTTTTTCCACAAGATGTTAGTGGCATGTCATGGCACCATGCCAAGTTTCATGATTTCTAGGCGAGTTTTGGATTTACAGGAATTAGAAAACAAAGTTTTCAATGTTTCTGGCCGAGCCATGACGCCCAAATGTTTGAATTTCACTCCCATTTCTTGCATGGGACCTAGAAATTAATCCGAGGACACACATGTGAATTTTCAACCAACTTTGGTGCACTTGAGCATGTGCTTGTAGTTCAAATTGGAATTATGCACATTGGATGTCTGGAAACTCAATTAATGTATAAAAAAGGCCAAACGAAACCGAAATAATTCCAAAATTTAACACGACACTCATATAGTTCTACATTGCCTTTGCAAAGAAAATCAAGGGGCAGTGTCTATCGTTTCGCACACAAAGGTGGCACGTTAACTCTTAGAACCACCAGCCTTCTTGAGAGAAGCTCCGGGTTGCCAGAAGCTTGTACCAAAACTTGTCCCAGTTTGGCCAAGTTTTTTACCACAACATTATAGTACCATGACATGACACCATGCCAAGTTTTATGATTTTCAAGCGTGTTTTGGATTTACAAGAATTTGATAACCAAGTTTATCAATGTTCTCGGCCGAGCCACGATACTCAAATGTTTGATTTTCATTCCCATTTCTTGCATGGGACCTAGAAATTCACCCGAGGACACAAATGTGAATTTTCAACCAACTTTGGTGCACTGGAGAATGTGCTTGTAGTTCATATTTGAATTATGCACATTAAATGTCCAAAAACTCAATTAATGTATAAAAAAGGCCGAACGAACCCGGAATAATTCCAAAATTTAACATAAAACTCATATAGTTCTATGTTGCCTCTGTATAGAAAATCAAGGGGGGCAGTGTATATCGTTTTGCACACAAAGGTGGCGCGTTCCCTCTCAGAACCACGAGCCTTCTTGAGAGAAACTCCAGTTTGCAAGAAGCTTATACCAAAACTGATCCTATTCGGCCAAAAAAATTACCCCATCATGATAGTACCATGACATGACACCATGCCGATTTTCATGATTTTCAGGCGTGTTTTGCATTTACAAGAATTTTATAACGAAGTTTCTCAATGTTCTCGGCCGAGCCACGACGCCCAGATGTTTGATTTTCATTCCCATTTCTTGCATGGGACCTAGAAATCCACCCGAGGACACACATATTATTTTTCAACCAACTTTGGTGCACTAGAGCATGTCCTTGTAGTTCAAAAATGAATTATGCACATTAAATGACCAAAAACTCAATTAGTGTAGAAACAAGGCAAATTGAATTTGGACTAATCCCAAAATTTAAGACGACAGTCATATAGTTCTATGTTGCCTCTGTAAAGAAAATTAAGGGGGGGGGGAAGCATATATCGTTTCACAAACAAAGTTGACAAGTTCCCTCTTAGAACCACAAGCCTTCTTGAGAGAAGCTTCGTTTGCAAGAAGCTTCTACCAAAACTTTTTCCAATTCGGCCTAGTTTCTTACCACAACATGTTTGTGCCATGAGATGACACCATGCCAAGTTTCATGATTTCCAGGCGAGTTTTGGATTTACAGGAATTTAAAAACCAAGTTACTCATTGTTCTCGGTCGAGTCACGACGCCCAGATGTTTCAATTTCATTCCCATTGCTTTCATGGGACCTAGAAATTCACCCAAGGACACACATGTGATTTTTCAACCAGCTTTGGTACACCGGAGCATGTGCTCGTAGTTCAAATTTGAATTATGCATAGTAAATGTCTAGAAACTCTATTAATGTATAAAAAGGCCAAACGAACCCGGAATAATTCCAAAATTTAACAAAATGTAAACTTTGGTTCACGGAGCTTTCGTAATCATATAAAAAGGGGCATTACTCTTTCTAGTGGTGGGAATTGATTTTTTTTGTTGTTGTTGAGGGAAGTGCGAATTTATTTGGTATTGTACAAGGTAATCTTGTTCTCCCAGGTTTTTTACATTTTTCTTGTAGTTTTTTCAATGGCATTTATAGCAAAATAGTAAAAGTGACATGACTCTCTTGTGTCGTGTAAGAATTATTATTTTTGTACATGTTAAGTTTGTTCTGCCGAACATGGGTTCCACGCCTTGTTATCCCGAAATTTTAAGCTCGAGTATCTTTTGTCTCTTTTGCTGTGAAACTCCCGCCTCTTCAACCCACATCGTGCCTTGTTATCTCGAAATTTCGATGCGCCCGAAAACTCCCGCCGCATCCGAAATCAGTCCCGCAGCCTAGACAAGTGAAATCCCCCTTCTACCCCTCAGCCAGAAATGTTGCCTCGATGTCGAGTGGTCAAAACTGGTGGGGGTACGTTCGTAACTCACCCTACATTCCGGACAAGCGAGTCCCTAAGCCATGGATCCCCCTACCTTCCCCTTCGTCCCCCCATTCATACACTGAGGCCGCCAAAACCAGGGAAATCCCATGATCCTTCGTCGTCCTCTCGACCACCGCCCAGCCGGAGACTCTTCCCGGACGATGTCGTCCACTGCAAAAGCAAAACTGGAGGATCCATCGTCGATTCATCGTCCCGCCAGATCAGCGGCCCCGTCCTCCACCTCCAAGGAGTTGCTCCGACGTTCGTGTCGTCTATCGCGCCACCTCCATCCCCACAACACCGTCTTGACCTGCCCCAACGGAACCGCAACACCCTCACCAATTCCTCCGATGAAGCCGAGGCCTACTCGGCTCCAGCAAGGAGATTCTGCACTCACCATTGCATTTTATCTTTTATTCGATCTTGCTTCGTTGGCGGCGACTTTCACACCTGCACTAGCTGCTGCTGCTCCGGCTCTTGCTCGCATTGCTGCTGGTGCTGGTGCTCCGGCTCTCGCTCGTGTTGTGGCTCCATTCTTGCTGTAAGTCACGCTTCTGCACTGCTCTTTCTTGCGTTCATGCATCTGCTCTGCTCTGCTATTGTCGTCGGTCGTGCTGCTGCTCTGCTCTTGCTCTCGTTCCTGTTGCTGCTCTGCTCTTGCTCTCGCTCGTGTTGCTACTGCTGCTGAACGACCTCCGGCACCTACATGAGTTGCTGCTTTAGCACTCGCTCGTGGTGCTGGTGCACGACTTGCTCTCTGGTAGTGCGTTCCCTGCTCGAGGGGCTGCAAATTTAGATGACTGATTCTCTTCGACTAGTGCTCGAACGCCCTAAACATCTATTGCAATGCTCTGCTACTAGTTCAATCAGTTTCGACAGTAAAATTCAGTTTTGACTGTAAAGTTCAGTTTCTTCAGTTAAGTTCAGAGTGAACAGTATTTACAGCATCTATCGGAGCAGCCGTGGCACGGCTGAAGTATTTTACATCTAGCACTATTGGTTGATGTATTTTAGATCATCTATTGCTGATGATATTAGAGTCCCACTTTAGATTAGCATTGTCTGTTTTGTCCTGCTTCAGCCTCACCGTCGTACACCTCACCGGAGCTGCTCCAACGACGGAACCATCCATCACAGTGGAGCACTACCCTCGGTGCCGTATCTAGAGGCCTCAGATCTTCTTCCCCGCCTCCGATAGTCACACCAGCATCACCATCCTCCATGTCCAACCAAATGATGTTGAGGTCGACAAGGCTATGCCAAAGAGGTTGTACACTCGTCGCATCACTTTGTTACTCTGCATTCATGATGATCCATTAGGGATCCTTTGGTTCAAAGTAGTTGCAAATCTAGAAATAAATGAATCATGGTCACAAAGTTAACAGGGAGAAAACTAAATGATCTTTTGAACCACAATTTTAACGGTTTAGCAAGATAGCCATGGTATGATACTAATGTGGACCAAATGTCAGCTCACAACATATTTCGAGGTCAGGCTTCAGCCTGTTGAAGACTGCCTACTAGAATCGCCACTGGTTCAAAGATAAAGTGAAGGAAAACATAGGAATTGAAAACATTACTATGGTACTACTATTGGTGCATTTGGTTAGAAGGAATGGAGCAAAGCAAAACTGGAGGATTTTTTTTCCTTTGGTGTCTCTTTCAAAGAAAAAAAGTAGGAATTCTGTTATCTACTTGGACGTCCTTTTCAAATTAATATGCATGGAGAACAGTACTAATTGCATTACTGGCATAATAAGATTCTTATTTTTTTTCATTTTCACGTGGTTTGACTATAATTTGATCATGTTTCTCCATTCCTGTGTTCTTCCAATTCATGTGAACCAAACACCCAGGTTTACAGAAATCCTATGTTTGCAAATGCTCTGTTTTGCACGTGCATTCCTATCCTATTCCTGTGTTTTTCCTGTCCCTGTGTTTATATAATCCTCCAATTCTATGTGTTATGTCCTTATAGATTTACTTCATTTTCATATAGGTGTCAAAGAAAACTCTATGTGTTATGTCCTGCTCCTGCCGTGTCGTCATCCACCCCACCTAAGGTGCACCATCAGCGGAAGCGTTCACTGCAGCAGAGATTCCCCCTACAGACTTTGTTTCACCACCTCAGATCATCTTCCCCGTTGTCGGCAGTCACGCCAACTACATTAACATCATTGACTGAGCAGATGAACCTGAGGACTACATAGTTCCGGAAGAGAGGTCACACTCTTTCGTGTCTGCTTACGTTATAGATCGGTTATTATTACCCGCTACTTTATTGTCATGTTCACCTCTTAGACTCCGAGTCAGGTCCAAACTAATGTTCAAACTTGAGCTTTAAAATTCCTATGGGGCACATATCGAGGCAGCAATAAATAGTATCTGTCTAATATCTCGTTCATCTAGGGTCTTCTATGTGGTTCATGTTGGGTGGGCAACAAACAGTAGATGATCCATCGTCTATATTTTTAAACTAAAGCTATAATCTACCTGCTATCATTAGTTTTGGCTCTATCCAGTCGTTTGCTACAACTAGTCTTGATTTTTGCATGTACCCTTTAGGCCTTACATAATCTAACTATGGTTTTTTTATTATGCATTTCAGTTATTGTACACAATCATACTGAACATGAGAAAAAGAGAAGACCGTTTTGTGGGAATATAATGTTATGCAGATGCTGCTCCATGGTGGGCAAAGTGCCCCGCCCCCTCCCGCCATTCCAGGTTGTATTCCAGAGGAAGATAATTGTTCAGAGGGGATTCAGAGGGAGCCGACCACTCCTATTTACCCCCTGAGGTGTTTGCTCTAACCTGGCATGCTGATGTTGGTCATAGCATGCATACGGCGCCTCGCATTGCTTACATTATACATCTTATATGTCATCAGCTTAGTTTAGATTTGCTTTGTGTGAATGCCACCTGTTAGGTTTCTATATCATACTCCCACCCTTCCTAAATATTTGTCTTTTAGAGATTTCAACAAGTGACTACATACGGAGAAAAATGAGTGAATCTACACTCTAAAATATGTCTATATACATTTGCATCTGGTAGTCCAATTGAAATCTCAAAAAGACAAATATTTAGGAATGGAGGGAGCATATGGTACTTATGCAATGCCATCTTCTTTAGCCAGACATCATATATGTGAATCATGCAATGCCATCCTGTTTAGCCAGTCATCGTATATGTGAATTCTATTGTGCCATATTTTTTTCATATTGTATTCCAATTGTCAACAATGTTTATACATTGATCTACTCTTCCTGTGCATCCGCCATTTGAGTCGGTCATGGGAAAATCTGGAGTGAAAACAAGGTCTTCTGAGCAGTCATTGTTACCTGTCGATGCAGATTTCTTGCTGGTTACAGATAGCTCCTCGGAGGAGGATTCAGAGACAGATGACCAGTCGTATCCCCCCCAAGGTGCATTGAGGGAGTTCCGGACTAGGGGGTGTCTGGATAGCCGAACTATCATGATCGGCCGGACTCCAAGACTATGAAGATACAAGATTGAAGACTTCGTCCCGTGTCCGGATGGGACTTTCCTTGGGGTGGAAGGCAAGCTTGGCGATAAGGATATGTAGATTTCCTACCATTGTAACCGACTCTGTGTAACCCTAGCCCTCTACGGTGTCTATATAAACCGGATGGCTTTAGTCCATAGGACGAACAACAATCATACCATAGGCTAGCTTCTTGGGTTTAGCCTCCTTGATCTCGTGGTAGATCCACTCTTGTAACACACATCATCAATATTAATCAAGCAGGACGTAGGGTTTTACCTCCATCAAGAGGGCCCGAACCTGGGTAAAACATCGTGTCCCCTGTCTCCTGTTACCATCCGCCTAGACGCATAGTTCGGCCCTACCCGAGATCTGCCGGTTTTGACACCGACATTGGTGCTTTCATTGAGAGTTCCTCTGTGTCGTCACCGATAGGCTCGATGGCTTCTTCGACCATCATCAACGATGCAGTCCAGGGTGAGACCTTTCTCCCCGGACAGATCTTCGTATTCGGCGGCTTTGCACTGCGGGCCAATTCGCTTGGCCGTCTGGAGCAGATCAAAGCTACGCCCCTGGCCATCAGGTTAGATTTGGAAGTTTGAACTTCACGGCTGACATCCGCGGGGACTTGATCCTCGATGGATTCGAGCCATAGCCGAGCGTGCCGCACTGTCATGACGAGCATGATTTAGCTTTGCAGCCGGACAGTACCCTGGAGGCCGCACTCGAACCCGCTCTGATCTTCAATTCGGAGCCGGCTGCGCAGATCGAGGACGGATGGCTAGACACCGCCTCGGGAGCTACAACCTCTACGGTGATAGAGCCGAACAATGACCTTGTCCCTCATGAAGCTCGTGACTCCGAGGTGCCGGACTCCTTGCCGGACTCCGAACCTCCCGCGCCCCCTCCGATCGAATCCGATTGGGCGCCGATCATGGAGTTCACCGCAGCGGACATATTTCAACACTCACCTTTTGGCGACATCTTGAGTTCGCTAAAGTATCTCTCGTTATCAGGAGAGCCCTGGCCGGACTGCGGTCAGGACGGTTGGGATGCGGACGACGAAGAAATTCAAAGCCCACCCACCACCCACTTGGTAGCCGCTGTCGACGATCTAACCGACATGCTAGACTATGACTCCGAAGACATCGACGGTATGGACGAAGATGCCAGAGACGACCAAGAACCAGCGCCTACTGGGCACTGGAAAGCCACCTCATCATATGACATATACATGGTGGATATCCCAAAGGATGGGAATGGCGAAGAAATAGCGGAGGATGACCCCTCCAAGAAGCAGCCCAAGCACCGGCGTCAGCTGCGCCGCTCTAAATCCCGCCACAGCAAGAATGAAGACTCCGGCACCGGAGATAATAATACACTGGACAGTGCCGAAGATAACCCACTCCATCAAGATGCAGCGCAGGAGGACGGAGAAGCCAGCCCTCATGAGAGAGCGGCAGAAGAAGAGGTAGAGGATTATATGCCTCCCTCCGGAGACGAGGCAAGCCTCGATGACGATGAATTCGTCGTGCCTGAGGATCCTGTCGAACAAGAGCGTTCTAAACGCAGGCTTATGGCCATGGCGAACAGCCTCAAGAAAAAGCAGCAACAGCTTAGAGCTGATCAAGATCTGCTAGCCGACAGATGGACTGAAGTCCTCGCGGCCGAAGAGCATGAGCTCGAACGCCCCTCCAAAAGCTACCCTAAACGCAAGTTGCTCGCCCGATTAGAGGAGGAAGCGTATGAACCTGCATCACCAGGAGACAATACGGCTGACCGACCACCCCGTGGTTGCGACAGAGAGGCCTCTAGGCCCTTCACTAAACCCGTACCCCAGCATCGCTCGAAAAGCACAAGGCCATAGGGGAACGCTCCGGACTTGGGAGATATATTGGAGGATAAGGCAAGACAATCAAGATCGATCTATGGATCGCGTGGGCGCCCCACGGTACGTGACGACAGCCATCGCGCCGGACACAGTAAGTCCGGCCGAGTCGAACAAAACTGACAAAGTTCTTCTGAACTTCGTCGTGATATCGCCCAGTACAGAGGCGCCGCACACCCACTATGCTTCACAGATGAAGTAATGGATCATCAAATAACCCGAAGGGTTTAAACCCGTGAATATCGAATCTTACGATGGCACAACAGACCCCGCGGTTTGGATCGAAGACTATCTTCTTCACATCCACATGGCCCGCGGTGACGATCTTCACGCCATCAAATATCTCCCCCTCAAGCTTAAAGGACCAGCCCGGCATTGGCTTAACAGCTTGCCAGCAGAGTCAATTGGGAGTTGGGAAGACCTGGAAGCCGCATTCCTCGATGACTTCCAAGGCACGTATGTGCGACCACCAGACACTGATGACCTAAGCCACATAATTCAGCAGCCAGACGAATCGGCCAGACAATTCTGGACACGGTTCTTAACCAAGAAAAACCAAATCGTCGACTGTCCGGATGCGGAGGCCCTCGCGGCCTTCAAGCATAACATCTGCGACGAGTGGCTTGCCCGGCACCTGGGACAGGAAAAGCCGAAATCCATGGCAGCCCTCACATCACTCATGACCCGCTTCTGCACGGGTGAGGATAGCTGGCTAGCACACAGCAACAACCTCAGCAAAAATTCTCGCAGTCCGGATTTAAAGGACCAAAATGGCAGGTCGCGTCGTAACAAAAACAAGCGCCGCATCAACGGTGACAATAGTGAGGATACGACAGTCAATGCCGGACTCAGAGGCTCTAAACCCGGGCAGCGGAAAAAGCCATTCAAAAGAACTGCTCCGGGTCCGTCCAATTTGGACCGAATACTCGACCGCTTGTGCCAGATACACGGCACCCCCGAAAAGCCAGCTAACCACACCAATAGGGACTGTTGGCTATTCAAGCAGGCAGGCAAGTTAATTGCCGAAAACAATGACAAGGGGCTGCATAGCGATGACGAGGAAGAGACCCGACCGCCGAACAATAGAGGACAGAAGGGTTTCCCCCCACAGGTGCGGACGGTGAACATGATATACGCAATGCACATACCCAAAAGGGAGCGGAAGCGTGCACTCAGGGATGTATACACGATGGAGCCAGTCGCCCCAAAGTTCAATCCATGGTCCTCCTGCCCGATCACTTTTGACCGAAGGGACCACCCCACCAGCATCCGCCACGGCGGATTCGCTGCATTGGTCTTAGACCCAATCGTCGATGGATTTCACCTCACCAGAGTCCTGATGGACGGCGGCAGCAGCCTAAACCCGCTCTATCAGGATACAGTGCGCAAAATGGGCATAGACCCCTCAAGGATTAAACCTACCAAGACGACCTTTAAAGGCGTCATACCAGGTGTAGAAGCCAATTGTACAGGCTTAGTTACACTGGAAGTGGTCTTCGGATCCCCGGATAACTTCCGAAGCGAGGAGTTAATCTTCGACATAGTCCCGTTCCGCAGCGGCTATCATGCCTTGCTCGGACGTACCGCGTTTGCAAAGTTCAACACGGTGCCGCACTATGCATACCTCAAGCTCATGATGCCAGGCCCTCGAGGAGTCATCACAGTCAATGGAAACACTGAACGTTCCCTCTGAACGAAGGAATATACAGTGGCTCTCGCGGTAGAAGTACAATGCAGCCTCTTAAGGCAATTCTCGAGTCCGGCCGTTAAGCGGCCAGACATAGCTAAGCGCGCCCGGAGTAACCTACAACAACAACACCTGGCACGTTCCGAGCACGCGTAGCAGTGCGGCCCCAACCCCAGCCCCTGCAAAATGTCAAAACAGGTCCTTTGCGTACACCATTACGCTCTGAAGATACCATGGGCATGGGGAGAGGGGCACGACCACGATAAGCCCAGACTGCGGCTCAACCACACCAGGGGCTCTCAAGTGTGTCGTTCTTTTTTCTTTTTACCTTTTATTTTTTACCCAGAGGACTCTGTTCATCAGAGGCCCTGTCCGGCAGCAGACCTGCCGAACTCACGATGCAACAGCCAGGGAAGGATAAAGGCTACGACGAATATATAGGTGGTCTCCATTACGAGCATTTTTATACACCAATCCGCAGCCTACCTCTGGAGGGGGACATGTTTAACAGTCCCACCCCTTGCTTATCGCACTATTTGTATCATTCTGCATTCATAGCAGAACTTATTGAATAAAACAATGCAACACCTTTTTGCTTATAATTGCATTTCTTTTTCATACATATGTTCATTTACAACATGTTGCATCCGTACACTTTGGTACGGTTAAAACACACCACGGGCTTATGATTCCCGCATCATGGTGTGATAAGTCCGAACACTTTCACAAGTGCGGCACCCCAAACTTATAGCACTATATGCATCGGCTCCGAATCATGTCTTGGGTCAATAGTTGGGTTTGCCCGGCTCCCATGTTTTGGTACCTTATGTTCCGTTATATCGGCTAAGGTAGCACTGGGAGAACCACTGCGATTGCGCCCCAGTTGAGCTGGGTTAACGCCTTAGTGGAGAAAGCTAAAACTGACCGTCATGATGAGGCGAGAGCCGGTCGCTGTTCGAGAGGTTATTGCGAGTCCTTAAAGACTTATGCCGCTTAGAGCGAGGAGCCGGATCCTGTCCGGCCCAGGCGTGGATAGCGCCCCAAATTCGGCCTTCCGAAGACTAGGGGCTTCGCCGAAATTTAAAATTATAGAATTCTATGGCTAAGTGAGAGTATTCGAGCATTATAAGTCCGGTTGCCTTGTTCGCTGTGTTGAGCGCCTCCCTAGATGGACCCAAAAATGGGAACAAGAGTGCTCAAGTTTGTCCCGAACACCCCAGCACTCGTGGAATGGGGGATGAAGCCGACGACTTGCCATCTCTCAGATTTGATAAATAGCAGCACAGAAGGTAATATTTTAAATTAACAAGCGTTGCTTAGCGCATATGAACTAAGTTTTCAGCGCACAGGATAACAAAATGCGAGTCTACTCAAAAATTACATCTTTGGAGCACTCCCCCGCAATAGTGCGGGCACCCTTCAGCACACTCTTATAATACATCTCGGGCGTGCGATGCTCCTTGCCCTCTGGTGGCGGGTCCGTCACAAGCTTCTGGGCATCCATCTTGCCCCAGTGCACCTTTGCACGGGCAAGGGCCCGACGGGCACCCTCAATACAGGCGGAGTGCTTGATGACTTCAACCCACGGGTACGCATCTACCAGCTGCCGCACTAGGCCGAAGTAGCTCCCAGGCATGGCCTCCTTAGGCCACAGCCGAACTATGAGGCCCTTCATGGCCTGTTCGGCCGCCTTGTGGAGCTCGACCAGCTGCTTCAGCTGGTCGCTAAGGGGCACCGGATGTCCGGCCTCAGCATACTGAGACCAGAAGACCTTCTCCGTCGAGCTCCCCTCCTCGGCCCGGTAGAATGCGGTAGCATCGGACACGCTGCGAGAAAGATCTGCGAACGCTCCTGGAGAGCTCCGAATTCGGATAAGCAACAGGTAATTAACACTCACATGCTTACTTTGCATGAAAAATGCCTTACCCGCTGCTATTTTCTTCACTGCCTCAATCTCCTGGAGGGCCTTGTAGGCTTCGGCCTTAGCGGCTTTGGCACTCTCAAGAGCCGTTGCAAGCTCAGACTCTCGAGTCTTCGAGTCATGCTCCAGGTCTCATGTTTTTTCACGAGATCCTGGAGCTCTTGCTGTACCTCCGCCACCCGCGCCTCCTGCTTCTCTCGCTCGGTGCGCTCCGCCGCCGCATTGCGTTCGGCTGTGGCCACCGCCTCTTTCAGGGTCGCCACCTCGTTAGTGGCCCCTGCAATACCCACGTTATCCTTGTCATTCTTTTTGCAACCAAAATCCTTTTTTGTAAGGTACAATTTTAATAAGGTGTTACTCACCTTCCTTGTCCTCGAGCTGCTTCTTGGCACGGACGAGCTCGTTCTTGGACCGCTCGAGGTTTTCTTTCAAAGTATTGACCTCCGCAGTCAGTGCGGCAGAGGTCAGCAGCGCAGCCTGCAATCCCATATTGACATATTTATTATGACTCCTGAGTATATCTTTTTAGATCCTTAGTCCGGCTTTTCTTTCCGAACACCGAACTGAGCATCAGGGGCTAGTGTCTATGCGGTACCATTTTATACATATTGAAATTCTTACCTCAAAGCCTGTTAGAAGGCTGTTGCAGGCTTCGGTCAGCCCGCTCTTGGCGAGCTGCACCTTCTGAATCATCGCACTCATAACAGTGCGGTATTCCTCTTCGATGGAGGCGCCGTTGAGCGCCTCCAGCAAATTATCCGGCGCCTCCGGTTGGACGGAGGCTGCCGGTGTCACGGTCTTGCCCTTCTTACGAAGGGGTCGCCCGCCGGACTCCGGAGCCACTGTGGGTTCCGGAGCCGAGTCCGGTGCAAAGTCCGGGAGGTTGTCCTGCGACACCTCCGGGGCCCTCTCCTCCTGGTGGGTCCCTTACTGGGATCCCACCTCGGCATCGTCCGCATCACGGGGGGTGGAGGCAGTCGTAAGAGAATCCATATCTGACGCATCTAAGGACCCGCTCGATGAAGCGGGAAGATCATCCTTAGGCGGACTGCAGGGTTGTATGCGGCATTAGAAAGACATTATGTGGCGAGAAATAAAAACCTTGAAGTTATTCGGGAGTCCGGATACTTACGATCTCGCCAGGGGCTTGGCCCTTGGAGGCCAGTCCTCGTCGTCGTCACTAGCATTGGCGGAGCAGTCCGGGGGGAGAGTTTTTCCCTTCTTGGACCCTTCGGCTTCCCTTGTTGGGGAGGCCTTCCTTTTCTTCCCTCCCCCCGCTGGGGGAGAGGCTTTCTTCTTCTCCTCCTCACCTTGGTGTGAGGAGTCGGCCTCGGATTCGTCATCCGATAGCACCTAAAAACGGGAACTCTTCCGAGTCCCCGTGGCCTTCTTCTTGGCCTTTTTCTCCGGCACCACGTGGGGTGCCAGAGCCAGCAGCCCCGTTAGGCGGGCGTCCACTGGGTCCTCTGGCAATGGGGCCGGACAGATAGTCCGTTCGGCCTTCGCCAGCCAGTCCTGTCAAAGGTAAAGGGAGTTTAGATCCCGCATAGAGTCAAACTATGGAAAACAAGTGGCAAAATCACTTACCTCGTCAGCTGGACGCTACGAGCGGAATTCACGATCTTCGGTAGCGGATGCGGGAGCCTCGGCGCCCTTGAACAGCACCTTCCAGACATCTTCGTACGTAGTGTCGAAGAGCCCGCTCAGAGTCTGGTGCTGTGCCGGATCGAACTCCCACATGTTGAAGCCCCGTCGTTGGCACGGGAGAATCCGGCGGATGAGCATGACCTGGACTACGTTGACAAGCTTGAGCTTCTTGTCCACCAGCTTCTGGATACAAGCTTGGAGTCCGGTTAGCTCCTCCGAATCCCCCCAGATCCGGCCACTCTCTTTCCAGGAGGTGAGCTGTGTAGGGATGCCGGATCTGAATTCGGGGGCCGCTGCCCAGTCAGGGTTACATGGCTCGGTGATGTAGAACCACCCCGATTGCCACCCCTTAATGGTTTCCATGAAAGTGCCCTCCAGCCACGTAACGTGGGACATCCTGCCCACCATGGCGCCTCCGCACTCCGCTTGGCTGCCCTTCACAACCTTCGGCTTGACACTGAAGGTCTTGAGCCACAAGCCGAAGTGGGGCTAGATGCAGAGAAAGGCCTCGCACACGACGATAAACGCCGAGATGTTGAGGATGAAATTCGGGGCCAGATCATGGAAATCTAGGCTGTAGTAGAACATGAGCCCCGGGACAAAGGGATGAAGTGGGAAGCCCAGTCCGCGGAGGAAATGGGGAAGAAATACTACCCTCTCATGGGGCCTGGGGGTGGGGATGAGCTCTCCCTCGTCGGGGAGCCGGTGCGCGATGTCCCTGGACAAATATCCGGCATCGCGCAGCTTCTGGATCTGCCCCTCCGTAACGGAGGAGGCCATCCACTTGCCTCCCGCTCCGGACATAGTTGGAGAAGGTTGATGTGAGAAGTGCGGACTTGGGCGTTGGAGCTCGAGTTCACGGAGATGGATAAGCCAAGGAGGAAGAAGGCGCAGGTAAATGGGCGGACAAAAACATGTGTCCCCACCGTCCTGGTAAAACTCGCTTATCTCCCAAGCGTCACAATCAATGGCGCGGTTGGGTTACCCACGTCCGTATTGATGGGAATCCCGGAATAAGGGGAACACGATCTCTGCTTCGACAAGACATGCCAAGGAAACCTCTTCGCTAAACGCGCGGAGGTGGAACAATAAAAACAATTTGAGTAAAGGCTTGGTAGTGGTGTGACGTCACGCCACAAAATACGTCAACAGATTGAACTTGTGTAATATTATTCTCTCTACGGTGGTATGTGGAATTTATTTTGCAGAGCCGGACACTATCCTGGTGTTCACAATCTTCTATAAATTATTCGGAGGAGGAACCCGCCTTGCAATGCCGAAGACAACATGCGCGTCGGACTCGTCGTCATTGAAGCCTGGTTCAGGGGCTACTGAGGGAGTTCCAGACTAGGGGGTGTCCGGATAGCCGAACTATCATGATCGGCCGGACTCCAAGACTATGAAGATACAAGATTGAAGACTTCGTCCCGTGTCCGGATGGGACTTTCCTTGGCGTGGAAGGCAAGCTTGGCGATACGGATATGTAGATTTCCTACCATTGTAACCGACTCTGTGTAACCCTAGCCCTCTCCGGTGTCTATATAAACCGGATGGCTTTAGTCCATAGGACGAACAACAATCATACCATAGGCTAGCTTCTAGGGTTTAGCCTCCTTGATCTCGTGGTAGATCCACTCTTGTAACACACATCATCAATATTAATCAAGCAGGACGTAGGGTTTTACCTCCATCAAGAGGGCCCGAACCTAGGTAAAACATCGTGTCCCTTGTCTCCTGTTACCATCCGCCTAGACGCACAGTTCGGGACGCCCTACCCGAGATCCGCCGGTTTTGACACCGACATGCATGCTCTAACTTGGTAGGATTATATTGCTCATATCATGCATATGGTTCCTTGCATTGCCATGCCATCTACTTAGATTGGACATGCTTTGTGTGGATGCCTCTTATTTGCTTTCTATATTAGATATGCGAATTATGCAATGCCATGTTTTTCAGCCAGTTATCATATATGTGAATTATGCACCGCCATGTAGACAGGCATCATATATGTGAATTATCTCATGCCATCCTTTTTTTATTACGTATTCCATTTGTCAACAATCTGTGTATATTGAACTACTCTTCATGTGTATCAGCCATTTGAGCCGGTTATGGGAAAATCTGGAGTGAAAACAAGGTCTTAAGGAGGCAATTGTACCTATTGAAGCTTATATCTGGATGGTTACAGGTAGCTCCTCAGAGGAGGATTCAGAGACACATGACCAGTCCTATATCCCACTTGAGGTGTGTGCTCTAATTTGCAATGTTTATATTTCTCATATCATTCATATGGTGTCTTGCATTGCTTAGTTTAGACATCATATGCACAATATTCAATTCCATCTGCTTAGTTTAGAGATCATAGATGTGAGTGCCAGCTGCTTAGTATATGAATCAATTATGTCAATTATAGCATGCCATCCTATATACTTAGACAACATGTATGCGGATTATTTCATCCCAAACTATTTTAGAGAGACATCATATAGTTTTGTCATGCCATCCTGTTTAGATACTCATCATATGTTGAATTATGCCATTATATCATGTTAAGTTATCCATCATATATCTGAGACTGTGTCATGCCATCCTGTTTAGTTAGCCATCATATATGTGAAATTGTGTCATGCTGTCCTGTTTGGTTAGACAACATATATGTGAATTACCACATCTGTCTACCATACAATGTCTGTACTTCAATTTATTTTCATGTTTATCAGCCATTTGAATTGGAGGGCGTGATGGCAATATCTAAGGGAGCAAAAACCCGTTCTTCACAAAAGACGGTGCTACCCGTTGATGAAGATAGAACCATGGTTGTACTAGCCCACGAACTAGCCCCACCACACATAATCAAGACTCTTCCAGATTGCACACTTACACCGTCGGACAGAGAACCGGCTACAACCCATCTAACCCCAACACCAGCAGATAGTAACCCACTTCTATATGACACAGCAGCATGCCCACGACAGAGTACCCCCAGACGAGCAGTTTGTAAAGCAACTGCAGTGCCCAAAGCACAAAGACCACCACAGTGAACCCAAACTCCCGTTTAAAGCGGAAGAGCAACTATTCTCATGTCAGATTCTGTAGCTATGGTCCATACTGCTTTTCTCTTGCATCACCATATTTAATGATACCAACTACTTTCCAATTAGAAGGATCCAATTGAAACTCCAATGGCGCAACAGGTATGTTTTAAACCTGTTTATTTAACTGATTGTTGTTCTAACTTCTTGCTCTATGTTGATTTCAGTTTCAGTTGTATAAACAGTTATGTTCTCATGTGATGCACATTACAAGTGTTGTCAGTGTTGTGTAGCCTCACACTTATATTCTGTCTATGCTGCTATGTCTTAAAAATATATGATTTGAACTGTGTCTCTATATTGATTTGGCAACATAAACTAGAATGATATGGACAATAAGGGACCATATTACATAGATATATGTTTGTTTCATGTGGTTATCCTTTCCACCTTACTACTGAACCGGTTTACCAAAATGAGTTTCGTATACTACATGCTAAACCTATGATGTGTCTGCTTGTTTCTCTTGTAGAATGCGAATAGAATATTGGAGAAGAGCACCCCATTATGCACTGGTAGAGAAAGTAATGCAGGTAAGGTTCAATATAGTGAGACAACCCTGTTGGTCTCCAAGAAAGGTGATAAAAACAATCTTATAGACAGTGAGACAACCCCACGGTCATGTGTTGATGTAGTGTTCGAGTTACTGGACAGTATCGCTGGCACAAGCTCTTCGAACTCGCTGCCTGAATCACTTCGGCTTCTTCAGTCTCAGCTACAAGCTGAAAGGCATCAGTCAGTTGTGATGTGGCAAGAGGCCAAAGGACTGAGGAAGTCCCTGCAGAATTTAGATGCATAGTTTCTGGTGCAACAGCAAGCACTGGAGGATTTAAGCGCCAAACAAGAGAAAGTTAATAAGCTTGGTAAGCATCTTGCCAGGATTATGGGTACCCAGGATATTGTTTCTTGAGCTCTTCTGAAGTGGTTTCAGTTCTAGACTTCTTTTGTTGCAGAGTGTATTTTCACTGATCACCAACTTTGACAACCAGTGTATGTGATATGCTACTTTGTTCCCTATATTTGCACTGGTGGCGAACTTTGATGCCCAGTGGATGTAATATGTATAATAGCCATGATAGCCTAGCATAAGTTGCTTGCTTATTTATTTCCTTGTTGTCTTATTTATTTGTTTGCTTGTACTCAGTGCGGTTCTTTTTCCGCGGTTTGCTAGTGGCCGCAATAACCTATTTTTTAAAACTAGGCCACAATAACCATGGGCTACATATTTACTGTAGTGACCATGGGCCTCCTATAGTGTGTAGAAACAATGGGCCTTCTACGGGCAGTAGAAACAACCGGCCTTCTACGGGCAGTAGAAACAATGGGCCTTCTATGGGCCGTTGCATCAATGGGCCTTCTACGGGCCATATGATCGATTGGCCAAACATGGGCCAATAATAGACCGCATTATGGGTCATAAACGGGCTAGAGCTGGAATCGTGTGTTCATGGGCCGACCATAATTGTCCGTCATTAATCGGTCGTATTTCATGACGCTATGAAAATGGCCCAACGGATTAATGGGCCACAAATGGGCCGATTGTAACCATGGGCTGAATTTGGCCCAAAAGCAGAAAAGGCTAGTAACGGCCCGTAAGTAACCGAATGCTGGAAATAAGCCCAAGAATAAATGGGCCCTGTGTAGCCCGAAAGATAACACGGGATGGAAACGGCCCAATGGAATAATGGGTCGCTAATGGGTATAAAGCGATACACTATTCATTACGGGCCAGTTTCACCATGGGCCATTAATGGGCCAAGACTTACAAGGGCCTCATATGGGCCGAAAGACGTCATGGGCCATACATGGGCCGGAAGTTACAACGGGCTAGAATCGTATTGGACGAGCCAAATGACGCTACTGGGCCTATTCCGGACAGGCCGTGACGGGTCGTGACTTCGCGGGCTATAAATGGGCTATATGCGAATAGGCCGTTAACAGGCTTTTCGTGGGTCGGCCAGCGGCCTCTGTTGGGCCGTGCAACATGTCGACGTATCATAGGCGCGTTCGGTCCAATGAGTGGATGCCATCTGTCCCAACGCTAAGCCGACACGTGGTTTCTCTGGCTAATGAGAAATTTACACGTGGAAAATCCCCATTGGCCCGGGCTGTTAGCGGGGTATCGGATCCAAAACTGGACCCGATAAATTAATGACGACCCGTTACGGTGGATGCCACGTGTCGGTCACCCTTGATGAAAGCACTTCCATGACGCGCGATTTATCATCATGGAAGTGGACACCTCTGTGATGATAATTTTGGTAATGTAACGGAACACTTCTACGACAGCACAGGTGTGACTATCCTGATTGTATCATAAAATCATGATGGATGTACATGCATGAAAGAAAATGTGACCTACTGTGACAAACACGCATCATCACGTAAGTGTATTTTTTTGTAGTGCATACCGGTGTTATGTTCCTTGATTATCATTCCTAACACGCTCAGGGGAATGGGATCCTCTTGGCAGTTCGCTTTGAATAACCGCTTCCAACAAGGCCCAACATTGGTTTTAACATTTGTCCGACGTAAAAAAACATGATAATAAATTAGACGCATAGGGAGTTAGCTCTACCTGAGGTTCATTATTCAACATAATATAGGGGGGCCAGGCTGATAGTGCTGGTCCAAACTAGAGCATCTTGCGGGCTACCTGGGGCAACTCGGGACGTCAGTTACTGTACGCTTAGCTCATCCGGCCGTGTCCTGAGAACGAGATACGTGCGACTCCTATCAGGGTGTCGACACACCGGGAGGTCTTGCTAGACTTGTGTTTCCATTGTCAAAATGTCTTGTGCACCGGGATTCCGAGGATACTTCAGGCTGACTCGAGATTGATTGGGTTTTCTTGATGTTGAGGTATTTCCACTGCAGCTTGTGTTGGCTTGTGATGGGCCAGATTGGAACACCCCTGCAGCGTTAAATCTTACGTGAAGCCGTGCCCATGGTTATGTGGCAGATTGGATATTTATAACCTCTTGTTGTAGAGAACTTGACAACAGATCCAACTTAAAATGCACCAACCGCATGTGTAACGGTGACCGTCTCTTTTCGAGGGAGTTCGGGAAGATAACACGGTGGGGTTATGTTTGACTCGTAAGTAGTTCAGGATCACTTATTGATCATTACTAGTTACGACCGTTATGTGTAGTAACTCTTCTTACTCTTGTACTCGTAAGTTAGCCACCATACAATGCTTAGTGCTGCTACAACCTCACCACTTATCCACTCCATACCCATTAAGCTTTGCTAGTCTTGATAGCCATGGTAATGGGATTGTTGAGTCCTCGTGGCTCACAGATTACTACAACAACAGATGCCGGTACAGATAATGCGATGATATGACGTGAGAGCGATGCTTGCTTGTTCTGGACTTCTTCTTCTTCTTATTCTTCTTTATCGAGGGATAGTTTCCTAGTCGACAGTTTGGGCTAGCAGGGTGGATGTCGTTTGAGTTTCATCCATAGTTGGATGTTGCTCTTCTGTATGATGGTTGTTATATTCATGTGGCGATTGTATGCCTTTGTATGTATCCCCAAGTGTGTTGTATATGGTATGTAATGATATCCACCTTGAAAAAGCATCTTCAATATGCGGCTCTATCCTTGGTGGGACCTTCGAGTTCCTCTCGGATAAGATCGCATATTGGGCATGACATGAGCATCCCTGTTACCTTCGGCACTTGCGACAACATGATACGTCTCCAACGTATCTATAATTTATGAAGCATTTATGCTATATTATTATCTATTTTGAATGATTATGAACTTTATTATACACTTTTATATTACTTTTGGGACTAACCTATTAACCGGAGGCCCATCCCATATTGTTGTTTTATTGCCTATTTCAGTATTTCAAAGAAAAGGAATATCAAATGGAGTCCAAACGGAATGAAACCTTCGGGAGCGTGATTTTTGGAACGAACATGATCCGGGAGAATTGGTGTACAAGCCAGGGAAGCTTCGAGTAGGCCAGGAGATAGGAGGGCGTGCCCACCCCCCTGGGTGTGCCCCCTGTCTCGTGGGCCCCTCGAGCCTCCCTTGACCGACTTCTTTCGCCTATATATTCCCATATACCCTAAAACCATCGAATACGAAGATAGATCGGGAGTTCCACCGCCGCAAGCCTCTGTAGCCACCAAAAACCTCTCAGGACCCCGTTTCGGCACCCTGTCGGAGGGGAGATCCCTCACCGGTGGCCATCTTCACCATCCCGGCGCTCTCCATGACGAGGAGGGAGAATTTCACCCTCGGGGCTGAGGGTATGTACCAGTAGCTATTGTTTGATCTCTCTCTCTCTCTCGTGTTCTCTCTATGGCACGATCTTGATGTATCGCGAGCTTTGCTATTATAGTTGGATCTTATGATGTTTCTCCCCCCCCCCCCTCTACTCTCTTGTGATGAATTGAGTTTTCCTCTTGAAGTTATCTTATCAGATTGAGTCTTTAAGGATTCGAGAACACTTGATGTATGTCTTGCCGTGCTAATCTGTGGTGACAATGGGATATCACGTGATCCACTTGATGTATGTTTTGGTGATCAACTTGCAGGTTCCGCCCATGAACCTATGCATAGGGGTAGGCACACTTTTTCGTCTTGACTCTCCGGTAGAAACTTTGGGGCACTCTTTGAAGTACTTTTGTTGGTTGAATAGATGAATTTGAGATTGTGTGATGCATGTCGTATAATCATGCCCACGGATACTTGAGGTGACAATGGAGTATCTAGGTGACATTAGGGTTTTGGTTGATTTGTGTCTTAAGGTGTTATTCTGGTATGAACTCTATGATAGATTGAACGGAAAGAATAGCTTCATGTTATTTTACTACGGACTCTTGAATAGATAGAACAGAAAGGATAACTTTGAGGTGTTTTCATACCCTACCATAATCTCTTTGTTTGTTCTCCGCTAGTAGTGACTTTGGAGTGACTCTTTGTTGCATGTTGAGGGATAGTTATATGATCCAAGTATGTTATTATTGTTGAGAGAACTTGCACTAGTGAAAGTACGAACCCTATGCCTTGTTTCCTACAATTGCAATACCGTTTACGCTCACTTTTATCATTAGTTACCTTGCTGTTTTTATATTTTCAGATTACAAAAACCTATATCTACCATCCATATTGCACTTGTATCACCATCTCTTCGCTGAACTAGTGCACCTATACAATTTACCATTGTATTGGGTGTGTTGGGGACACAAGAGACTCTTTGTTATTTGGTTGCAGGGTTGTTTGAGAGAGACCATCTTCATCCTACATCTCCCACGGATTGATAAACCTTAGGTCATCTAGTTGAGGGAAATTTGCTACTGTCCTACAAAATTCTGCACTTGGAGGCCCAACAACATCTACAAGAAGAAGGTTGTGTAGTAGACATCAAGCTCTTTTCTGGCGCCGTTGCCGGGGAGGCTAGGTAAGCGGCACTCACACCCCGTCAACTAAGCTATTTTCTGGCGTCGTAGCCGGGGAGGTCAGTGCTTGAAGGTATATCTTTAGATCTTGCAATCGAATATTTTTGTTTCTTGTTTTATCACTAGTTTAGTCTATAAAAGAAAACTACAAAAAAATGGAATTGAGGGTGCCTCATATGCTTCATATTTTTAATGTCTTCCGTGAAAATAAGGATTCCGGTAATTGTGCTCAATTGCTAGAGGAAGAATGCATTAGAATGTTTGGCACTACATATTTGAATGATGAGCATGATTGCAATGTTGTTAGTATGAATTCCTTGAATATCCATGATGCTAATGATATGCAAAGCCACAAGCTTAGGGAAGCTATGTTTGATGAAGATGATATTTTTTGTCCCGCAAGTTTTGATGAGAATATTTATTATGATGAAAGCATGCCTCCTATTTAGGATGATTATATTAATGAAACTGGATTTGGAGAGGTCATGACTTTATTTAGTGATGAATCCACTATTTCGGAACAGGTTCCAATTGATTATGAGAACAAAGTTGCTATCTATGATGATTATTGTGATGACTTGTATGCTATTAAGAATAATGACAACCATGAAACTTGTCATCATAATTTTAGTTTTCAATTGGATTATGCTTCACATGATAGTTATTTTGTTGAGTTTGCTCCCACTACTATTCCGAATAAGAAGAATTTTGCTTTTGTGGAGAGTAGTAAATTTTCTATGCAAGTAGATCATGGAAAGAAGGCTTTACGTGATGGTTATATTGTTGAATTCATTCATGATGCTACTGAAAATTATTATGAGGGAGGAACATATGCTTGTAGGAATTGCAATAATATCACGTTTCCTCTCTATGTGCTTAGAATTTTGAAGTTATGCTTGTTTAGCCTTCCTATGCTAGTTGATTATTGTTCTCATAAGTTTTTTGCTCACAAAACCCCTATGCAAAGGAATTGGGTTAGACTTAAATGTACTAGTCATATGCTTCATGATGCTCCCATTATGTTTCAATTCTTATCTTTTATGTGAGCATCATTGTCATCATCATGCCTAGCTAGAAAGGCATTAAAGAAAAGCGCTTGTTGGGAGACAACCCAATATTTACCCTTACTGTTTTTGTGTGTTCACATGATTATTCTAATGTAGTAATCATGTTTTATAGCTTTTATTTCAAGAAAGTGCCAAGTAAGACCCTTAGGATAGCTTGTGGTGATAGTTGTGTTG
Organism: Triticum dicoccoides; assembly: GCF_002162155.2. Classification (NCBI taxonomy): domain Eukaryota; kingdom Viridiplantae; phylum Streptophyta; class Magnoliopsida; order Poales; family Poaceae; genus Triticum; species Triticum dicoccoides. The sequence continues at coordinate 314,022,958 of NC_041385.1, read as the reverse complement.
ATCCTGCTGAAAATCAGAAACTTTTGCACCCAGTAAATTAGTTTTGTTAATTCACAGAAACATGATTTTGATCTGATTATTTTTGCTATGGATTGGTACACATATTTATTAGGACTTTCTAATTCTTTAGGATTTGTGGAGTTCCAGAAGTATACGTTTGATACAGATTACTACAGACTGTTCTGTTTTTGACAAATTCTGTTTTCTATGTGTTGTTTGCTTATTTTGATGAATCTATGAGTAGCATCGTAGGGTATGAACCATAGATAAGTTGGAATACAGTAGATATTACACCAATATGAATTTAGAATGAGTTTATTACAGTACCCAAGTGGTGGTTTTATTTTCTTATACTAATGGAGCTTACGAGTTTTCTGTTGAGTTTTGTGTTGTGAAGTTTTCAAGTTTTGGGTAAAGATTCGATGGACTATGGAATAAGGAGTGGCAAGAGCCTAATATTGGGGAATCCCAAGGAACACCAAGGTAATATTCAAGGACAACCGAGAGCCTAAGCTTGGGGATATCCCGGATGGCATCCCCTCTTTCGTCTTCGTCCATCGGTAACTTTACTTGGAGCTATATTTTTATTCACCACATGATATGTGTTTTTCTTGGAGAGTCATTTTGTTTTGTTAGTATTTTCTTGCTGTTATTTAGAATAATGTTTTGCATCTTTAGTTTCAATAAAAATTTCAAGGATAGCCTTTACCATGCTTATTTTGCTAGTATACATGTTGCTGTTTGAAAACAGAAAGTTTACCGCTGTTGCAAAAATTCCCTAGAAAAAGTCAGAGAATGGTATAATGTTGAAACTTTTTGCATAATGAGATCTGATAAATCTTCTACAGCGTAGTATTTGTCTCATAATTTTTGGAGTTAGGGAAGTATTGATACTCTTGCATTCTTTACAGATTGTACTGTTTTGGCAGATTGCTGTTATGTTTGCATTGTTTGCATATGTTCACTTGTTTAACGATTATATTTGAGGATAGGAGTATTAAATATGCAGAGACATTTAGTATGCAATGTTAAATAATAATTTTAGTGATTTTTTACAGTATAAAATGATAAGGTTTTGCATTGGTTTATACTAACCTATCTCACGAGTTCTTGTTGAGTTTGGTGTGGATGAGGCTTTTGATAAAAAGAGAAACCATGATATGAGAGGAATTAAGGAGACACAAAAGTTCAATCTTGGGGATGCCTAAGGCACACCAAGATAATATTTCAAGAAGTATCAAGCATCTAAGCTTGGGGATGTCCCGTTAGGCATCCCACCTTTCTTCTTCAACAATTATCGGTTAGTATCGGTTCAGCCTAAGTTTTTGCTTCTTCACATGAGTTGTGCTATCTTTGCAATGTAATTTTATTTTGATTTGCTTGTTGTTTGAATAAAATACATTAGATCTGAAATTCTTAAATGAGAGAGAGTCTTCACATAGTTACATAATTATTTAGCTACTCATTGATCTTCACTTATATCTTTTTAGAGTAGTTTGTCATTTACTCGTGTGCTTCACTTATATCCTATGAGTAAATGGTTGAATGAGTTGAATGTCATAAATCTGAAATTATATATGTCTCATTTGCTTATCCCATGGGGAGTAATGACTTCACATCTAAGAAGTAGAGGTTGTAAATTTATTGAAGGTTAGCAAGCTTTGTATTGGTCATTTGAACAATTCATGAAAGAATATTGAAGGAAGAGAGATTTCACATATACATATACTATCCTAGACATCTTTTATAATTGTGAGCACTCGTTAAGTATGACATGCTAAAGAGTTGATGTTGGACAAGGAATACAACGTAATGGGTTATGTTTTCTCACATCTCAGTTAAAGTATGTTGTCATGGATCACTCAAACATGTTGAGCTTGCCTTTCTCCGTCATGCTAGCCAAATTCCTTGCACCAAGTAGAGATACTACTTGTGCTTCCAGATATCCTTAAACCCATTTTTGCCATGAGAGTCCACCATACCTACCTATGGATTGAATAAGATCCTTCAAGTAAGTTGTCATCGGTGCAAGCAATAAAAATTGCTCTCTAAATATGTATGATCTATTAGTGTGAAGAAAATAAGCTTTATACGATCTTGTTATGGAAGCAATAAAAGCGACGGACTGCATAATAAAGGTCCATATACAAGTGGCAATATAAACTGAGATTCTTTTGCATTAAGATTTTGTGCATCCAAAAATAAAAGCGCATGACAACCTATGCTTCCCTCTGCGAAGGGCCTATCTTTTACTTTATGTCTTTTACTTTATGCAAGAGTCAAGGTGATCTTCACCTTTCCCTTTTTCATTTTATCCTTTGGCAAGCACCTTGTGTT